>NC_085140.1:441478004-441567389 GCF_024139115.2 Armigeres subalbatus
TGCAACACTTCCAAACCTCATGATTTCCACAAAGCAATGATGGGAATGATATTTTTAGGGTTCCTGGCCAACTCGGATTCAATCTGGCCACATCGGTCTGGTCGCAACTGGGGGACCTACAGGATGGCCATTTTCTAAATTAATTCAAAATAGGTCATGTGACACCTCAAACTTCATGATTTTACAAAGCAATGATGGGAGGAATGATACAAGGGCTTAGCCAGAGTGAGCAGGTTGAGCAGAAACGTTCGTTCGAAAATCTTTCTCATGTAATTTCTCGCCTTATCTAGAAACCCTAACTAAATTAGTTTTTAGGAAATTCATGAGGAAATTCTCAAGATTTATTTTCTTCTCAATCTTTCCTTCTAGACATTTCTTTGGCTATTCTTCCAGAAAAATCTCCTGCATTTATATACATTCGGGAGTTCCTTCAATAAATACAAACGAAATTTCCTTCCAAAATTTCGCTAGAAAGTTTCTTCTAGAAATTTATGACGGAAATCCTCCTGATTTCGCTCCACAATTTGCCACTTGTAAATCTATAAGAAATTCCTTCGGAAATTCTTCTAGGTACTTCCCCAGGCATTCCTTCCAGGATTATTTATTATTTATTCAGACTAAGGCCGAAGTGGCCTGTGCGTTATATAAGAGTCTTCTCCATTCGGCTCGGTCGATGTGGCTACACGTCGCCACCAACGCAGTCTACGGAGGGGTCAAAAGAGTCATCTTTCCACCTGATCGATACACCTTGCCCGCTGCGCACCTCGCCTTCTTGTGCCTGCCGTCGGATGCGTTGTCGAGAACCATTTTCACCAGGTTATTGTCCGACATTCTGGCAACGTGCCCGGCCTCCACCGCAGTTGTCCGATTTTCGCGGCGGTGTGAACGATGGATGGTTCTTCCAACAGCTGATCCAACTCGTGGTTCCATTCCACGTACCGTCCGCCATATGCACCCACCGTAGATGGTACGCAGCACTTTCGTTTTCGAAAAACCTTGAGTGCGCGTTGGTCCTCCACGAGCATCATCCAGGTCTCGTGTCCGTAAGAGGACTACCGGTCTAATGAGCGTTTTGTAGATTGGTCAGTTTGGTACGGCGGCGAACTCCTATTCGATCTTAGCGTCTTGCGGAGTCCAAAGTATGTACGATTTCCAGCCACTATATGCGTCTCCAGAATTTCTCTGCTGGTACTATCATTTTCGGCAGTCACCGTGAGCCCAAGTACACAAATTCTTCAACCACCTCGATTTCGTCACCACCGATGCCAACTCGCGGTGGGTGTATCACATTGTCTTCTCTTGAACCTCTTCCTATCATGTACTTCGTCTTCGACGTGTTGATGATTAGTCCGATCCGCTTGGCTTCCCTCTTCAGTCTGATGTGAGCTTCATCCATCTTCTCTCAAAGTTACGTGAAATAATATCTATATCATCGGCGAAGCCAAATAGCTGGACGGACTTATTGAAAATTGTACCACTCCTCCAGGAACTCTTGCTTTAATTCCTCCAGGATAACTTTCAGGAGTTTTTCCGGCAATACCTCCATAAATTTAATAGTGAAATCCTCTAGGATTTCATTCTGGAATTCTTTCCGCTATTACTTCAGAATATCCTTCAAGAATTTATCTAAAAAATTCTTTAGAAATTTATCCGGGAATTCGTCCATATATTTCCTCGGAAATTCTCCCAGGTATTTTCCGGGAATTTGCTTCCTGGTACTTCTCCAGGAATTCCTTCAGGAATTTCTCCACGAAAACCCTTTTCCGCGGAATTGTCCTGGACATGCTTTCCGGACTTTCACTAGAAATTCACTCCAGAATTTCATTCGGGTGATAATTTGAGAGTTCCTCCAAGATATCTTTCAAGAGTTCTTCCAAGATTTTCTTCAGAACGATCTCCGGGAATTCATCCGGTAATTTCTTCAGCATTTCATCTGGGAATTTCTGCAATAATTTATCCTGGTATTTTTTCAGGGAATTCCTTCTAGATATTTATCCAGAAATTCCATCATGAACCTCTCCAAGAATTAGTTCAGACTTCCTTGTGAGAATTCTGCCAGAAGTGCTTGTGTTTACCTGAGAGTTCCAGCAGTAGCTCCTCCGAAGAATTCAATCAGAGCTTTTTTTTTTTAGAATTTATCTACAAAGTCCTCCAGAAGTTCCTCGACGGAAATTTCTCTGGGAGATCTTTTGAGAACTCTTCCAAGAGTTCCTCCTGGAAATTCTTACGGAAGTTCATTTGGAAGTTCATCCAAGAGTTTTTACGAGGAGTTACTCTAGAAATTCTTCCTGTAGATCTTTAGGAAATTCCTCCAGAAGTTCCACCGGAAGTTCCTCCGAAAATCCTCGTGATAATTTCTCTGGAAATTCCTCAGGAGCCCTCCGGAAATTACTCCAGGAGTTCCTCTTCTTAGAAGAACACTCAGGGGAACTGCCGTAGAAACTTCCGGAGGAATGCTCATAGAAACTGCTGGTGGATCTCCCAGGAGGAATTCTCATAGTAACTGCCGAAAGAGCTCCCGTAAGAGCTCCCGGAGGAATTTCAGGAGGAACTCCCTAGCAGAATTCCTAGAGGGACTCCCAGAGAAACTATATTGGAAGAACTTTGGGAGGAATTTCCAGCTAAATTTCTGAAGAAGGACTAAATGATTTCCTGGAAGAGCTACTGTGGTGGAACCAAAGTGTAAAATACTCGAAGTTTTTGAGTGAAGACCATTTTTCTTCATTTTGTCAGTTCACTTCCGACACATTCTACTAGTCGGCTCTGAACAGTCAATATTCAGTTGAATATTAGTCATTGAATATTTATGCACATTTTACAAATTGATTGACAAAGTGATTTATCACACAGGACTGAATCCGATTTTCATCCGCGAGGCACTTTCAGTGGTAAACATCAACATAAACAATGCTAATTATGTTTTTTTCTGCACATAGTAAACACATTCAGTGACAGTCGAATGAATGAGTTCGTTGAGTAGTCGTCTGACTATGTCATTCTATGTTTTGAATATTCATGCGATGTTTGTCAAAATTCGGACCGAAGTTATTTCATGAATATGAATATTTTAAGCTCTGGGTGGAACTCTCGGAGGAATTCTTGAAATAACTTCCGGAGGAATTTCTGAAAAAACTTCCGGGAGAATTTTCAAATGAACCCCCGGAGGAACTGCCAGTGAAACTACCAGAAGAATGATCGAAAGAAATCTCGGAAAATTCATCTTATACACAAATCTCGCTCAAACTGAAACCTTTCTAGAGGGTATGTAGCTGAAGCTGGATCATCATCATCATCGGAGGACCTCCGGAGATTCCCTTCAGGAGCTCCCAGAGAAATTTTCGGTGGAGCTTCTGGAGGATTTTCTAGATAAATTCCTGGAGAAGCCTAAATGAATTCCAGAAAGAAAGCTTGAATGAATTCCCGGAGGAAATTCTGGAGAAATTCCCAGAAGAGGAACCCCCGTAGGATCTACCGATAGAACTACCGAAATAATTCTCGGAGAAAATCCTGCAGGAACTCTTTGAGGAACTGCCGGTGGAATTCCCGAAGGAACTCCAGGAGGAATTTTCAGAAAAAAAAACTCCTGAAGGATGTCCCAGTAGAAATCTTTAAGTTTTCCACCGGAATTCTTTCAGGATTTCTTTGGGAATTAATCGAAGGAATTCCTCCAAAAATTCCATTGTTGATTTCATTTACGGTATAATTTCTGTATAAATTTTCGTTGGAATTCCTGGGTCCCCGGATTGTGACCGATGTGGTCGGATTGAAACCGAGTGGGCCAGGAACCCCAAAAATATCATTATCATCATTGCTTTGTAAAATCATGAAGTTTAAAGTGTCGCACGACCTATTTCGAATCAATTTAGAAAATGGCCATTCAAAGCAGGTCCTCCGGATTGTGGCCGGAATGGATTCGAGTGGGCGCGGAAGCCTAAAAATATCATTCTCATCATTGCTTTGTAAAATCATGAAGTTTGAGGTGTCACGACCCTATTTTTGAATCAATTTAGAAAATGGCCATTCCTTAGGTCTCGGATTGTGGCCGGAATGGATCCGAGTGGCCAGGAACCATAAAAATATCATTCCCATAATTGCTTTTAAAAATCATGAAGTTTGAGGTGTCGCACGACCTATTTTTGGAATCAATTTAGAAAATGGCCATTCCGTTGGTCCCCAGTTGGGACCGATGTGGCCAGATTGAGTCCAGAGTGGGCCAGGAACCCCAAAAATATCATTTGCATCATTGCTTTGTGAAATCATGAAGTTTGAGGTGTAGCACGACCTGTTTGACTTAAAATTGTAAATGGCCACTTATTCCGGGGACAACTGACCCCAACGGAATCTGGAATAATTCTGGAACCGTACTGTGGATAGCCTCGAAACTAGTATGAATCAAAAATTGGGATCCATCCGGATGGAATGCAACTTGTTGCGAAAGAATCGGTCAAGAAATGCGATTTTTACAGCAGTTTAGATTTTTGAAAGCCCTTAAAAACAGACGTTGGGGACGGAAAGGTTAAATGCCGTTTGTTTTAATACTACAATGGGTTGAAAAACGCAACTCTCGGGCTAATACTAATGACACACTTGTGGTATAAGTACCATGGTACAAGAATCTTGAAATGAGTACCAAACCAATTATTGTCTTTATCAAAGGTAGTCTTGGAATAATTTTCTTGTCCTCTTGTACCATGGTACAAATACCACAGGTGTGTCCTTAGTATAAAGCTCTGTCCAGTTAGAATCCGGAATCATTTATTGTATTGCAGCGGCACGGAAAGTGACCGCTGCAAGAAATATTTCACAGCGGTATGACTACTTAGGCGACCACTTTCTGTGGTATAAATTTCATGGTGTTTCGTGCAGTGAGTCAAAAATTATTCCAGATGGAAACCGAGAGCAGAGAAAAATTCAGCACACCCCCGTTGATAATTCTGCTCATCGACGGTGGAACCTTCGTCAAAATGGATTTAGGACAGCTTCCTGGCCAACAATTCTGCATGGCGACGGCACGAGGAATTGTTCCTGCTTAAGTTTGCTTTTAAGGACAAATTTGCCAAAAAACTGATGATTTGGCGAGAGATATGCAGCTATGCAATAACGTAGATTTCAACAATAAGAACATAATGCACCCAACTGCCCGCCAGCGACGCCAGGTCTACGGAAATTTCCGTAGATTTACGGAATTGAATTTTCTACGTATCTACGGATAAAAAACACGGAAATTTGAAAATTTCTGCGGAAATCTACTGTTTTTTTTACTAACACACTTTTAATGTTAATTGGTGGGGTTTCCAATTTAGTTCAAGTTGAGTAAACAATATGTAAGTTCCTGGTATATGGGTTTCCATTTAGAGGAAAAGACCGTTACAAATACTCATTGAAAGATATGTCTAATTGAGCTCCGAAACGTCAAGGGGAGATAACATTAATTATTTATAAAATGAAAAAAATAAAACTCCTTGGATTTATTAAAGAATGTCTTGAAAATTCTAGAATGCTAGAATGATTAATGATTCAATGTGTGAATGCAAACAGTGTTTTTGTTGATTAAAAAAAAACCGAGATGAGCCAGCCTCGGGCTGAAAGTCTCCCTAATAATGACATAAAAATAAAAAAAATAGAAAATAGATTAAAAATAAAAATATAATCCAAACTTCTTGATTTATTGAAAAACAATAGTGCCCAACTAGGAAATTTACTCCGTCGAATGAAACCAGTTGCACTCGAATCTTTCAAGTCCTTCTATATGAAACGCGTTTAACAAAAAAAATAATTTATTGGCTACAAACATACACACTTTTGGAGTGAAATTATAGCCTTCTGGTACAACTTTGTTGTAAAAGAAAGATAAAATTGTAGAAGTGGATTTTAAAAAGCGAGCCGTGGGCAATTTTCGTTACGATTTGAATCGAACGAACTTCTGTCAAGCTTCCATTTGAAGAGAAAGGGAAGAGTATCAGCGTTGAAGAGAGATCAATTTCCACGCTGATACTCTTCCCTCTCTCCCCTTTCCATTATGAAAGCAATCTTGAATTTTTTTTTCTGGTCGATCATTGACCGAGATTACCAATGCCTAAAGTCTAGTAAAGAATCACATTGAAAATAATTGTGCATGATCCATGAAGCTTGTTGCAAATAACCAACTCATTCAGTGAAGTCGAACCTATTTAAATTATTGAATAACACTCTTGCTCTTGTGCTCTAATCCTGAAACTAAGTTTGAATAGCCGTGTGTGCAATCTTTGTGGAATTTAGGATTCACCCTAAACCACTTGGAAGTCAGGAAAAGAAGGTCCCACTGATTGAAAACGAAGGAGGTCAGCCGGCTACCCAACATTTGGTCCTTCGAACCGTATAGTTTCCCAATAATCCGACTCGAAGGGCCATTATACACGCTTAAAGTCAAGTACACATCGCATGAATAGCTTTCACACATCACGGCGACGACTTGGCCAACTCTCACTATAAGTGAAAATTTTGTGTGAAACACGAGCAGTCGCTGTGTACTGTCTCACATGTGCATGATATGTGTAAGTGAGTTTACCTCGAACTGTTAAAGTCCCTTCGGGTCGCTATGATGACGAACGTGTGCAGAATGTGCCGCAAGAAATCGTACTTTTTCGGAGGTTTTTCCTTCTGTCTTGATGGCGAAACAAAAAAAATGTGCGAATACAATCATCGCACTTTGTTTTGTTGATCAAAACGATTGGAGAAGCCTCCGAACAAGTATGGAAAAGTTGGCTTACTTTAACATATACAATTGAGGTTAGGTTCGATTTCCGACTGCTCTCTCGCTGTGTAAAATGAACTCACCGAAAATCATCGGCCATCAGTTACACAAAAATGAGTAACATCGTAATTACTCATAATATGAGTTGTTCCAGGAGAGGCCCGTTTTATGTGAACGGAACACAAAAATATGTAAGTCATTTTAAGCGTGTATTGAATTAACAGACCCTCTTCAACATAGAGAGAGATAATTAGAGTGGGCTGCCATAAACCCAATTGATTTCAAGGCTCAAGCAAACCCAGTCGTTTGGATTCTTGACTGCACAATTCATTACACTGCTCAAACATTTATTTATAATACATTGCTTAAAAAATTTATACTGGCGGAGTTCAACTGAGACACAATGGTGCACGCGACCCACTAAACTGAATATTTTCCCTGAAATTTGTTTGTTTACGCTTATTTTTATAAATCCTGGAAGAAATTCCGAAAAAAATCCTTGAGAACTTTAAGCATTTTTTTAGAAAATTCCATTTGACATTTCGATGTAAATTTCCTTCAAAAACCCTTCAGGAATTCATCCGGAAGTTTCTAAAGGATTTTTTTTAGGAACTTTTTCGGAAATTACTTTATCATTTCTTTCAGAAAGTCCTTTAGGAATACTTTTCGAAAATCTACTCAAGTTCTCCTTCGGAAAATTTTCAATAATTCATTTGTGAATTCCTCCAAGAATACTTTCGGGGGCTCCTCCAGGAGCTCCAAATAATTTTCAAAAAAAAAACCGCCAGTAATTCCATTGCACATTCTTCCAGGAATATCTTCGGAAAAGTCCTTGCAAATTTCTCCAGAGGTTTCTTCCAAAGTTTCTACGGGAAATCCTCTAAAAATTCTTCTGAAGACTTTTGAATGTCGAACATTCTTTTACAAAACTTTGGAAATTCCTTTTGTAAATCGTTCGGATTCTCCTATAGCCTCGTCCTTGAATTTTCTAGAGAAAATTCAAAATGAACTACTGGATAAAATTCTGAATAAATGATTTCCATAAAAATTAATAAAATAATTTCTGAATAAATTCATGTAGTAATTTCTGAAAATATTACTGAAGGAATTTTTGGAGGAATTTCTGAATTCATTTGCGAAGAATTTTCCAAAGGAAGTCTTGTTGGGATATTGAAATGAATTCCTGGAATATTTTTTGATGGAATACTCTAGAGGATTTCTGAAGGAATCCCAAAAAATGAAGGTATGCCTGAAGAATGTTTTGGATTACTTACCGAATTAATTCCTGGAGGTTTTCCCATAGAATTAAAGTATTTACAGAAAATGTCTATAAGACTATCCAAAGATTTTATAAGTTTATGGAACTACACCAGGATGATTTTTTCTAGATTTTTTGCCTGGAATTTCTAGGGGAACTCCTGGAAGTTTGATAATGGATGGATCGTAATCTACATATTTTGAGGGATTTCTTCGTTTCCAATCTTAATTTCAGTGTCAAAATAGGGTTTTGTTTCACTTATGTACTGGATTAATATTTTTGACGCCAAATTATGGACGCACTAATTACGTCAACATTTTTGGTGAACCAACGTGTTAACTATGGCACCGCCAGCGCTACAGCTCAATAATTTGAAATGTTTTGAAAAATAAGAAGTCCATAATATTAAACTGATTCTATGTTGAAGTTTTCAACAAAGCTCAATAAATAAAATGTGAAAACGGTAGTATCAGCTTTGGAAACAGTTATTGTCAAAAATATGTAAAGCAACTGCCATTACGGCAAGTGTGGAAGTATGTGTATAGGACACTATGACTTGAATTTATTTCCTTTTTGATTTTCATGAAATTTTGGATATAACAAGAGCAGTAACTAATTTTGACGGTTAGTGTTCTTGTTTTTATCTAATTTCTGTGCATTGAGAAAAGAGATCAGTCGTGTAATGTTCTGTATACTAGGATTGTGGAGGAACGCCGAAATAGGGCCAGCTAAAATTTTTGAGCGAATGTACGGAATCGATGTTGATGCAATCTGGCATCGCTGCTGCCTGCAGTTCCAGCCCATCGAGACATTTTGGGCAATAATGAAGCGGAAACTTAATAAAAGTGGATAAACAGCTCGGGACGCGACTCAGATGATAAAAATGTGGTCGAGTCAAGTACAAGACACTGAAGACAGCCTTACTGTTGAGGTCGAAATACGTATCTGTCAGGATACAATTAAGTGGTGGAATTCAATGGGATTGTTTAAACTCGTCTTATGACAGGTGAAAACATTCCACTAAAAAGCTCAAAATAATTTTCTTATAAAAATGTGGGACAAATGTGCCAAGGAAGTTGTTTCCGGAGGTGTGCACTGTTTGATGGGAGGAATAAAGAAGAAAGTGCAAATTGTCACTTGAAAACTAGAAATGATTTGCATTTATATTTTTTTCCTTAAAGCACAGTAAATTACCTATGTGATGATGTATTAACTTTATTTGCATGTCAATCCGTTACCTAGATACAGATCTCGCGCTTAGTTTCATAGGGGCGTAACTGTATTGATCGATTTCCCTTCGTTGATGTTTTCATTTTTATTATTGTACCGAATCGCGCTAATTTGTCGTTTATTTAAAGGTTTGGTGTGATAAAGGATGATTGTATCTTGCACCGGAGGGGTCGTACACTTATTACGTAAGCATTTTTTCTGGGTTTTTCGACCCCCCCTCCCCCATGTAAGATTCTTTTCATACAAATGAATTTTTATTTACATGGAGCGTAAGATATTGACCGACCCCCCTCCTCCCATAAGTGCTTACGTAATATGTGTACGGCCCCAGAATCATTAATCACGGTTGTAGCTTTTGAAACAATTGAGTCATTAACAAATATAAAATCGATTAAGAGAAATCGATCAATACAGTTACGCTTATATGAAACTAAGCGCGAGAAATGTTTTATTATTCCGGATTCTAAATGGACATAGCTTTAGATATTACATAAGCTCTATCTTCACTCCTCTTTCGTTCTTCTTTTTTCTTCTTTCTTCTCTCATCTTCATTACTCTTATTTTCTTTTCTTTCTTTCCTTTTTCCTATATCCTATATTCGCTTTTCCTATATTTATGCTGCAAATGTCATATATATTTGCAGCACCGCACTCTAGATCAATTTCCGCGCGATGGTTTTGCTTTCCTTAACAGCTGACCTAAAATTGTATATTATTAATTTTTCACTTAATCAAATTTATTTTTAAAAAATTCAGCCACTTTTTGTAAATACAAATATTGCGCACCCAAAAGAGAATCGATTAGGGAAAAATCTTGCAAATCGGTCAACCCGTTCGTGAGTTAAATCGTCACGATGGAAATCTCAACTTAGTTTTATTTAAATAGATTTTCTTTTGTACGTAGAAAAACACATCCTCTCGTGGTTCCGCATTATGACGAAAAAATTGGAAAAAGGCTAAAAAGTTGACCCTTGATTTATGTCCCATGCTGATTTTTATTACTTTGACAAAATTAGGCTCCAGATCAGAAATTATTGTATGTCGACATATTTTTCCCTGTCATAAAACGAGTTTACTACAATTCCATTGAATTCCACCACCTCGTATTACTTTTACATATACGTATTTCGACCTCAACTGTAAGGTCGTCTTCAATGTCTGGACTTGGTTTTCACATATTTTTGTTCTATTTTTGTTTGTTATCATGGAATAAATACGTAAAGAATTCATGTCACAATGCCATCATTTTTACGAATGCCCAACTTCAATTAGCTATCCGACACTCACAAACTCCAGAATCTCATGCGGAAACTGGGGTGACATTGCGCATCTCGAATCGAATCACTCGATTCGTAAGTTTTTGGATTCGTTTCGAAAAAAATGCGGCATTATCTATTTCGTTCGACTTCATTCAGTCGCAGTACAAGATTTCGAATGGTGCTGTACTAGTTCAATCGAGTATGTTCTGTCAAACGAAATGTAAACAGAGAGAATAAGAGATAGCTGTCTCCGTGTTTAGTATGCCGCCCGCTGGAGAGACAACCTTCAGCGCATGGCGAATGTGAGTAAACAGAGAGAATAAGAGTAATTTCATCTGCGTGTAGCATATTGCCTGTTGGAAAGGCATCCTTCAGGGCATGAATTGGCAGATAGGGGAACGGTTCGCCACTTCATCTCATAGCTCCTATTTCCATCCCATAAAAAAAGCAACGGAAAGGAATTAGGTTTGTTTATTATTTTTGTGATTTTTTTCAGCAGTGAGCACGCATGTTAACAAAAAGAAGCGACGAATTTGGTGCCGTATTTCTTTGTTTAGCGATGAGATGGATATATGTACAGTGAGATGGAGATCGGAACATTTCCCCTAATTTATAAACAAGCAAATTGGGCGAAAAAAAAAGCAATATTATTTATTGAGCAGTTGCAACCGATTAAAACATTATGCCGATACGACATGTTTTGTAAATTGAGATATTGTTACGACCCAAATTATAAGTTTTATGTTTATTCAAGTGTATGCCACAGATCTAAATTTGAGCTAAATAATTTAAAGCTAAAGAAGGATTCGATAATAAATTACTTTGATGTTTCCACGTATTTTAGTTGAATGCACTTGGGTCATCTCATGCGCGTTTTTTATTTAACTCATCTATTTTTACGCAGATTTTCCTTATAGATTTTTCACACGATTTATCGAAATCAAAAAATACGTGAAAACTTAAAAAAACGATTTAATTGAAGTCGTTTTTACGCGGATTTCGAGATAATTAGAGATTGCATATTATCAAATATACTATATTAATATAATATATATAAATTAATAAAATATATTTGATATTATCTGGAAACTATAAAATTAGGTAATAATGACATTCTTATCCTCAAGAGACAATAATAAAACATTTATTCTCTTCCCGTAGATAGATAATAACAAATATAATTAAAATCTTTCAGCAAGAAATAACTCTCGAACAACATTCGAAAGCTATAAAGGTGACGAGTGTTTTTCATTCGACTTGAGTCGATTTTCAGTGTGCTAACGAGTGTCTATAATGCCAAAACATCTCGTTATTCTTGTACCTCCTCGATCATACTCGAACGATGAGTCGTTTTCGAGATCGAATCGAAACCCGTAATGCCAAACTTGTTTGACTCGATATAATTACGTTCGAATCGAGATGCACAATGCCACCCCTGGTTTGTGTTGTGTGTACAACCTTTGACATTTTTCGCTAATGTTGTACTTTTTACAACACAGCGAAACCTCGATGGCTAATATTTGCAAAATGAAGCTAATCCAACCCAACAAAGGGAAATTAATTGCATCTATTTTAGTGGGCACGCGCTCGTATTCTCAACTGTAAAAATCTATTCGCAAGCAAGTTTTCGAAAGCCAAAGCGCATATACTTCGACCGGCACGGACGTGACCGACGCGTGAGCGAACCAGGCTCGATCTCCGAGTGTAAAACAGCCGTGGAGAAAATAAATCGCGAAATCGATACCTGTAATAATAAATTATAAATAATCATTCAATTTAATGATATTATTTATGAATACAATATGGACTTTTTCCGGATGATCGTAAAGGAGAGAAGTGCGAAGGTAATCGTTCGCTAAGGGGATTTGCTTGCCGACCATGACCATTGATGTAAGAGGTATGGTGAAGATACCTACTTGCTTATTGGCCCCATCAAATGTAAGAAAACCGTCTGTATGTAGATTGAGGAAATGCGATTAGAGCAGATTAAATATACAGGATTGTTATGGACCATAAAGCTCCATTTGTTGAACACAGCTTGAAATGGATCGCGTATTTATTTTTCAATCCAGTAATTCAATATAGTTTGGAAGGTAATATTTTATTTATAGCATACACATAATAAGTACAAGTAATAAGGTAAGGTACTTCATGACAATAGGCTACAACAGTAGCCTATGAGTAGGTTCATGGTTAATTACATCTGCCAAGATTTCGTAGAATATGATGAAGTATATACACCATTAATTTGTACGGTGCGGTGCTTCTTATTGATGATCTACACATTTCTGGAGCCTTTAACTTTCCGTGTTTGCGCTAAATTAGAGCCACAGTGCATCGAGACCTATGGCCCATTTGATGAACTTATACATGAATAAAAAATCACAAGAATAAAAACAAATCTTCTTTTCCTTAAGAAAATTATTTTGAGCTTTTTAGTGGAATGTCTTCACTTGTCATAAGACGAGTTAATACAATCCCATTGAATTCCACCACTTAATTGTATCTTGACAGATACGTATTTCGACCTCAAATGTAAGGCCGTCTTCAGTGTCTCGTACTTGACTCGACTTTTTTCTTTTCCTTGCCATTGAGCTGGCCCCTTTTTTTCGACACGCTATATCTGCGATGCCTCTTTTATATAGTCTTCTTGATTTTTGGGCCCCCATGTTTGTGCGTCAGTCAGGACCTCTGTCTGCTTTGGCTCACGAGACATTCAGAACCATTTCCTCTTGGAGTCATTCATCTACCGACATAGTCGCGAACTAACCTCCATATCTAATTCGGCCAAATGTAAAATTCGGCCAAATATCCAATTCAAAATAAAGAGCGGCTAAATGACTTTCGGCCTAATGGTCTATTTAGCCAAATGGTAAATTTGGCGAAACAACTTTCGGCCTAGTGGCCAAATGGCCACTGGCATTCGGCCAAACAGTTTTCGGCCAAATGACCCTTTCTCGTCTTAGACCAATCAAGCAATTAGAATTCAATATAAAAAATAAGCTTGTTGGTGTGATTGCAAAATCTGCTAACTGTAATAAGGCTTAAAATATTTGGGAAACTCAAATGTTTAAAAAAGTTGAATTTAAATTATTATTCATCATTATTCTTTATTTAACACGTTATCGAAAAATAGCTAATTGGCCGTATGCCATTTAAATCAAATGTAGCATTAGTTTACTATTGGTCCGAGCAGCACCTAAAACCAAATATTGATTATATCTTATGTTTAAAGATGGGAGCTTGAATCGTATGCATGAATTTAACATCTTCTTTCGTAACACTACCAACAATGTCGTACGTTATTTTCTTTATGTATATGTACAACATAGTGATACAAACCAAAGAAAAACGGCAATCGATCGGGCGGCGAAAACCAAAGGCCCAATCGCCGACCAAATGATTCAAGCACGCGGTGGCAGCAAAAAAAAATAAAACATCACCGTAACAAAACCAGCTCCGAAATGAAGCTACCGGTTCCGATACTTAGTTTGATAAATTGAATCTTTTCGATCCGTTGAAAGGGACGACCCGCGCAATTCGATTCCTATCGTCAGTGACTTCCTTTTTCAGGTATTCCATTCATAAAAGCGCACTTGTTCCTCCATTCACCAGCAATCGTCTTTAACTTAGAGAGGCTTGTTTTTCTTTCGCTTTTTATTTTGATTCGCGCTTTGGATCCTTCAAAGGCAGAATCCCTTTTTCCGCTTCATTAATTGAGGTAAAATACGTTTCTTTTGTTCCAAACCTCCGCTTCCGAAGATGCTGAATGTTTTATATTTTTTGCGGACCCTTTCTTTCCCTTTCGATTAAACCGTTGCAAATCGATTATCCTACGCCGATTGGCAGAACTGGTTTCCGGACAGGTATCAGGATTTCACCTGCCTCGCGTTGTCTTCTTCGTCGAAGTCTTTGGGTTCTTGGCTTCTCAGATTCTCTTCATAAATTAGTCTACAGTTTCCAGACGGAGGCAGTTGTTGGAGAAGAGGAGGAAAACGATTTGCAATGTGAGATTATTCATTCATCGCTTTCCGTAGGTCGTCTAGCTTTGATTAAGCGTTCCGAGTTGGTTCGAAGTCTGCATAAGCACTGCACAGAAATCATCGCCCGTCTATCGCCCTGGCCGAGGAAGGCGCTAAGTGAAAAATAACTCCTCGGTCCTGCCAATAAAACGTTCTCAGTTGCTACAAGCAGTTTGCCGGAGACCTCATAACTTAGGCGACTGTCGCGTAGATGAGCGTTTCTTTCAAGCCAATATAACGCGGCCAATGTTAACGGCCCTCCACTTTGACTGCCATGCAGGGAAGGTAGATGTCAAATACAAAAACAACCATGGAGACACATTCCCGCAAGTCATAAATCAAAAAGCCAACAATTAAAATAGATTTCCCCTTCTTGACTGGCCAAAGTCGCCCATTCGTTCAGTTGGGCCCCAAATCCCTCGAGGTGATCTAAAATATCAATTACGGTTCAATAAATTGGAAAGAAAAGCTCTCCTTCCCATGGCCATGGCGATACAATTTAAGCGATCGTATGGTCCGCGAGCCGGAGCTCGAGATAAATTGTCCAGGTCCCGGCATTTGTCCACACGACACTCGTAAGCTGTCAATAATGGTGTGTGGGGTTTGCTGGTCAGTGTGTCCACCTCGGCGGTGTCGGCCACGGCTCGGGGTGCCGTTTCTCAAACATAGAGCAAACAATGCCATTATAAATTTGAGTCGACTAAATTAGGAACGGCACAGAAAAAAATAGCAAATTCGACTAAACTGGCAACGAAAAATGAAACTACGTGATTGAGCGTTATTTAAGTAGAAGTATTGAAAATTTAGATTTTTTATCAGAACTTTACATGTTTAAAAATACATTAATGAAACAATTGAATGTTTATTTCAAAAATAATAATTTTACATAATTAATCAAAGATAGACAGTTTAAATATTTTTCCGGAAAATTTGTTACATTTTTCTATCCATTTTCTGAATACTTCATGCCAATTATAAATTTGCTTTTGGCACATTTAATTTGTTAAGAAAATTATTGAGCTTTTAGTGGAATGTCTTCACTTGTCATAAGACGAGTTTGTACAATCCCATTGAAATTCCACCACTTAATTGTATCTTGACAGATACGTATTTCGACCTCAACAGTAAGGCCGTCTTCAGTGTCTTGTACTTGACTCGACTTAGTAGACTTAGTTAGAGCATTTTAGAATTCGAGAATTAGAATTTTAGTCAAGTCGAGTCAAGTACAAGACACTGAAGACGGCCTTACTGTTGAGGTCGAAATACATATCTGTCAAGATACAATTAAGTGGTGGAATTTCAATGGGATTGTACAAACTCGTCTTATGACAAGTGACATTTAATTTCTTGTTAATTTGCTTTCAATCCTTGAGGAATTTTAATATTTGCTGTGGAAACTGTGAATATTAAAAACACTGTTGTTTTCCAATTTCTTCTTGTTGTTCTTCTTCTTCAATGGCTCTACATTCCAACTGGAACTTGACCTGCTTTTCAACTTAGTATTCTATTAGCATTTCCTCAGTTATTAATTGAAAGCAAGTAATGAGAGCTTTTATATATATTATATTTATTCATATTTTTATATCATATTTATATTTTTTATATTTTCTGTATACAGATACTTTCCCAAGCAACAAAACATGTTGCACTACTGATCATTTCACAGAGCTGCAACTATCCAACGAAAGGCTTATGTGTCAACAAATGTAACTCTCTTGCAATCTGAAAAGAAAGCGCAATGTGTTGAGCCTATGGAAACATCTTTCGATCACAATAAGATTGCAATACTGTTGTAAAATACTACAGCTTCAAAAAATAAAACAAAAATATAAACCTTCACTTTACCACAGCACCATTCAACACTTCGAAGGTACTGCTCGTTAGGATGGCTATAAAAACAACACGATTCCAATGTTTCGTATTCGGGTTTTCTGTTACTGAATTACACCATCACTAGAATTAAAAACCCTAACGGTGTTTGCGGATTTGACTTAGTAATATTTCCGGCATTTCGCAGCCAAAATTTCATGTTTTTATACCCAAAATAATCGCAAACTCATAAATATTCCGAAGCTGAAGCTCAGATTGATGATCAACCACACCCAAATTCTGTAATCGCCAATGGAAGGGCTGACAGGGGGCAACTTTTATGTGGATTCAAATTTAATAATAATACCGCGCAATATCGATTTTTTTCGTTTTTATGCAGAAATGTCCTATCAAAGATAGGGAATGAGGTCCTGTCGAGAGACGTCTCACTACTCTCGTCACTGTGAAGTGAAGTGCGAAGTGGGTAGTGAGACGTCTTTTCAACCGTCGACCGACGACCTTTCAGCCAAACGAGCCTTTCAGCCAAATTACCCTTTCGGCCAAATGACCCTTTCGGAAAAAGAACCCTTTTGGACAAATGACCCTTTTGGCCTAATGACCCTTTCGGTCAAACGATCCTTTCGCCCAAATGACCCTTTCGGTCATACCCGAGCAGACGAAAACAGCTCAATAATATCAAATCTTGATTAGATAGCAAAAAGAGATATGGACATGATTGATATAAGAGATAAAAGATCAGACGAAAATATCAAAATTTTGCACTAAAATATCATGAGGAGATCAACTTATGCTATTTGTAAGAAGTAATCAATATCATGTGCTATTGGCTTGTTCTTATCCAAAACATATCTTGATATTGAAATGATATTTCGGTGCAAATTTTTGATATTATTGCCTGTTCTTTTATCTCTTATATCAATCAAGTCCATAACATGTTTTGTTATTCTGTTCATGGCTTCTGCCCGGGATGGGTTGCGGCCTAAAGGTTTGTTCGGCCTAGTAGCATTCGGCCAAATGGCTTTCGGCCGAATGGGTTTCTGCCAAACCACCCTTCCCCTTGTTCGGTGCAATGCCAATAGCCTTCACTTTTTTCCATATAGGTCCCTAGAGGCTATGCGTATGTTGTTCTTACATCTCCAAATCATTCTGGAGTTAAGACCTGAAGGGTCTACCATGTTAACTTCTTCTTAAACTCGCAAAGGCAGCCCTTGCTTTCTTGATCCGTGCGCCTATGTCGATCTTCATGGACATATCCGAATTGTAAATCATACGCATGACCTCTGAGGACTTATATGGACACAATGGGTTGCGATTGGTATCGTACTGTGTGCATTTGACGTGATAGACCCTTTAGATCTAAACTCCAGGATGATTTGGAGAACTAAGAACATCCTGTTTGGGCATATCTAAGGCCTACGCATGGCCTCCAAGGACCTATGTGGAGTCAATGGGGTACTATTGGTATTGTACCGAGCGTAGATTTTTGACGTTGTGGATTTTTTAAGTCTTAACTCCAGAATAGTTTAGAGAACCTAGAACATCTGCAGGGACATTAACAGCATCACATTTCATATCTTTGCTAAATTTTTTAAAACGTTTTCGCAGAAAAACAATAATAAAATCGAATAATTAAATTTTCGTCCATACAAAAGTGGTCAACTGTCAATCCTTCCACTGGCGATTACAGAATTTGGGTGTGGCCGATCATTAATCTTTCGTCTGTTTCGAAAAATTGATGAGTTGGCAATTATTTTGGGTCTATAAACATTTAAATTTGGCTGAAAAATGCCGGATATATTGCTAAGTCAAATCTAAGTCAATATAACCCTCGAACACCGTTAGTGTGAATTTTTTTTTTTTTTTATCTTTTAAGGAACCTCCTACAAAGTACGTCAGCAGCGTTCACGAACATAGTTTTCCACGAAATAGGAAAAATCAAGAAGTTTCAAACCTCCACATTGTTGCGTATAAGTATAAGTATAAGTACATTTATTTGTTACGATAGCCTACCAGTTACAGGACTTTTACTTAGGTCAAGGAAGTTGCGTTAAAAAATTATTTGTTTTTTCATTCTTTACTAGCAGACCCAATGAATTTGGTTTCGCATTGAATCGATTTGTTCTCTGATTAGTTCTCGAGTTATGCAGAAATTTACGCTTCATTTTATCCAAAGAAACGTATCTTCTTTCCAAAACCCCAACATGTTGGATTTGGTCCTATTTGCTTAAGTAATCCTCAAGTTACGAAGAAATTGGTGTAACATTTGTATTGGAGCCCCCCTTTCCAAAGGGGTAAGGGTTCTCGAACCATCTTCAGAACCTTCCTTGGCCCCAAAAAATCTTTGCATTCAAATTTTCACGCCGATCGGTGCAGTAGAGTCAGACAGACGGACACTTATGTGTGTGTATATAGGGGAGGATCCCAAAGAGACGGACACATAAGCCATTTAACGAAAATTTTTCTAATTATCCGGATTATGTTTACTTGTATACCATATACACAAAATATGATCATTATTGATTCATACAAACTATTGAACTCGTTTTTCGACGAAGTATTTTGATGATGAATTTTGGTGAAAATTGTTCAGAAAAGTGTCCCCGAGTACCGGACACTATCCCTAGCACCACACATGTTCCACGTAGATTACTGCAACTCAGATGAAGTCGCAATGAAATTGCTGCAACGAATTTTGTCTGCTATGTGCTGCTCGGGATTGCATCATGTTCAAATATGACCAAGTTCCTATTACATGAGTGAAGACATCATTTAGAATGGTAATATTTCTGACTTGCTTCAAATTGTTGATACTAACACGTGTTAGTAGAGCTTATTTGATTCTCCCGCTCCATTTCTTACATCCTACTCAAAACTCCCTCTATTTTCAATTACATCTTCAATTTTTGTTTCTGCTTATTTCTATGGCTTAGGCTTTCTATACCTTAGTAAGAAAAAACAATTGAATTGAAGTTTAACAAAACAGGTGCAAAGAATGGCTATTTGATCACATGAAAAAACTCACTGTCCGGACCCGGGGGACAGCTACCGGACACAGAAATTGATTTTGCATCATAGATACATTATATATCTAACAAAACATGATCGCTATATGATATATGAATAATATTAACCATCCCTACATAATCAGAATGCATTTCACTTATTTTAATATTATTGATTCAAATCTTCTGAAATAAGGCGAAACATGACAATTTTTGACATTTTTGTTTAATTTCGAATTTTGTACAAAGTTTTCAACATGAGAATCTGATATTCCATGCAAGTAAAGAACTTTTCAATAGCTTTCTTTTGTACTACATGAGGCGATGGAGGGATCTCTACAAGTGTTGTTTTTAAAAGTGTCCGGTATTGGGAAGTGTCCGGCGCTGGGGGATCTCCCCCTACCTAGTTTAACCTTTTTGTTTTCGCTCAAAATCACTATTTTGCTTTCTAAAATCGATCTAAAAACGTTTTGTTAAAAAATTAAAAAACAATAATTCGTGATTTAATCAATTTAATCAATTTCAATTTTTAGAATATTGTTTTTCAATTATTCTATGCGATCTAAATTTTTTTTGAATCTATTGATCTTTTTTGATTTTTCAACATATTAAGAGATTGAAAATTCCCATTCAATGCTGACTTGTTGAAATTCTTGAATTTTCAGGGTTATTTTTTTATTTTCGTGTATCGAGTTGGATAAATATTTTAGAGCATAACATTAATCACTATAACCTGTTGAAATTAAATTAAGCGTGCAATCGTTACCCCTCGTGTTCGAGACAACTGTATGTAGGCATTATGGATGTACTATGATTGTATTATCGAATGTTTATGTCATCGAATGTAAATAAATAGGAATTGTATTCGTTCGTGTAAAGTCCAACTGAGTGGTTGTTTTCTTCCTTCCGTTCCGACATTCCCGATTTGCTTTATCGGTCCGCCGTACCTTTGTTGTCCACTGTTGCGTGCTCTCCAACAAGTTATGGCCCAGGTATGGACGATAAAGTGAAAATCGCTTCGTTCGACGGGAGGGACAACTGGAGGTTTCGGTTGGAAACCGTTCTCGACACGTTCGATCTGCTGGACTGCCTTCACCGGGAGATGAGGGCGATCGACGAGTTTAAATTGATGGCGGACGATTCCGCTAGTGTAAAGTCAGAGAAGATAAAGAAAATGGTGGAACGAAAAGCCGCGGAGAAAAATGTAAAGGTGCTGACAGCCAGCTTGAACCAGTGAAAGACTGCGACTTCGAAGAAAATATGGGACACGCTAAAAGCGGTGTGGCCGGATAGTTGTTTATCCGGAATCAGCACCTCACATTGAGTTATGTGGAGGATGCGAGTGATAGTTTGTCAAAACACCTGCTGAAGTTTGATCGTTTGATTCGGGAGTTGAAAAAAAGTGGTGCAGCTGTAGAAGACTCCGATGCGGTTTGTCATTTATTGTTGACACTACCACCGTCGTTCGATAGTGACTGCAATCGAAACACTTCCGACCGGAGTTACAATGGCGTTTGTGAAGAAGCGTTTAATCACAAAACAGATAAGCATCATAGAACAAACTGCAAATTTCAAAGTAGGCTCTTTGTGTATCAACAATCGATGAATGGCCCTCCCGTATATCCAAGGCGATGTGGATATAAAACGAAGAAATCTGCTGGCCCTTGGGGGCGAAGATGAGGGTGTTGCCATGTTTAGCAGACAAAGCTGGAAAAAGTTCAAGTGTTTTCGGTGCGATAGAGTTGGACATAAACAAGCCGATTGCCGAAAGTGTGAAAGTGTCGCTGGAATCTGATCCCGGAGACTATGGAAGAGTTAAATACCAGAGCAAATACCGAAATCGTAGAGCAGACATAGCGGTTGAAGACAAGCAATCCTCGGATCGTGTTGATGTGGCCTTCATGGCATCCAAAGAAAAGGAAAAAGAAGCAGTGAAAACGCAGTGGTTCTTAGACTCTGGAGCGACGGACCACATGGTGAACGACCGAAAGTACTTCAGCACGATGCGGCGTCTGCAGCGACCCGTGGAAGTGGTGGTAGCGAGCGGTGAAAAGTTGTTGGCGAAATACTGTGGCGATGTAGTAGTGCACTCAGCTATTGGCAACGTGTGACAGAAATGTGAAGCGAAAAATGTGCTGTACGTACCCAATCTCAGTTGTAATTTGTTCTCTGTGAACCATGTAGCGAGAACGGGTTTGAAAGTCATTTTCATTGGAAATAAAGCGGAAATTACGAAAAGTGGCACGGTAATGGCCGTCGCGTTCTACGACAGAAAACAATATGTGTTGGATGTGTTGTTCCAGTCTAATACCCAATGAATTTCATCTCGATTTAGTGTGCATGTCACAGCGAGTGGAAGAAATGGCGATGAATAGTGAGTGGAGAAATGCAAGAAAACGGTGAAGACAAAAGTGAAACAAAATGACGACGAAGGAGGAATTATCGGTTGCTGAGCAAAAGCGTTTTCTGCGGATTGACGAAGCTTGCAGCTAGGAGGGGCTAATAATTTCGAAATGGAAGAAATGTGAAAGAAGAAGATTCAGCTTTGCTAGGACGTTTTTTTTGGTTTTGTGATTAATTGGACTTAAGCTTGAAGATCAAGTGTTCAGAGTTGAAGTACGTGTATTTTTGTATTTTTACTACATGATCTGTGATAATTATCTGTGATTCTCGGGTTGTCGACTTGAGGAGGGGCGTTGAAATTAAATTAAGCGTGCAATCGTCACCCCTCGTGTTCGAGACAACTGTATGTAGGCATTATGGATGTACTGTGACTGTACTATTGAATGTTTATGTCATCGAATGTAAATAAATAGGAATTGTATTCGTTCGTGTAAAGTCCAACTGAGTGGTTGTTTTCTTTCTTCCGTTCCGACGTTCCTGATTCGCTTTATCGGTCCGCTGTACGTTTGTTGTCTACTGTTGCGTGCTCTCCAACAAACTACGCTCTGCTACCATGTTGGCAGTAGGAAGGGAACCCCCTCATAAAGAACAACAAATACTAGAGTTCCCTCTCTACACCACGGCAGGCTACTGACTGAAACTTCTGCCAGCAGCTGCAGTTCTCTTTATTCAGCAATAAGTATATACAATAGATCCATAACAATATTCCTTAAAAAAAGAGCAACTACAACCAACTCGCCTGCTTCCTATCCATCTTCGATCTACAGCAAAGCGTCGCACACTACCTGATATTCCAACAAAACCTTCTATTGAATAAGGTTAGCTGTAAAAAAAACGCCAAACTGCAAATATTTCACTCTTCAAAGGTGTACGAGCGAAAACATAAAAGCGAAATATACGAGCGAAATAATAAATCACATTTAAACATGCATTGAAGTTCATATTATTGATCAACATAAAAACGTTTCGAAATTTGATCAATTGAAAATTACAAAAAATATTCAAAATACCCCGTCTAAAGGCGGGCTTGGGGGGGCTGTCCATATACCACGTGGACAGTTTAGGGGGAAGCGGGTGTATGGCGAATGTCCACGGTCCATACAAATTTTTGATAACTCATTTGAGAAGTTGTCCACGCTGGGGGAGGGGGGTATATTAAACCGACCAAAACCTGTCCACGTGGTATATGGACAGCCCCTTAGGGGTTAAAGAGGCTTGCAGCTAGGCTAGCGCACCTCCACCTCTAAAGTTATTGCAATTTGAAAGTGCGATTCGGGTCATATTGACCCGAACACTGTAGGAAGGGTAATTTTGAATTATTTGTAACCTATCGTTTTTGTTCGTTTGTATGTAGTTGCAACAGTTTTGCAGTTATCGGATCGCCAAATTTCAAACTGGTGTCAAACTCAATCACAGCTGCATTGCACTGCATATTTAGATGCACTTTTATTGCATCTTACGTCGCTTGACAACCGCTTGACGTCTAGAATGCGTTGCAGTTATCGAACGGCTTCTGTATCGGGAACAGATTTGGGTCGAATGAGAAGACCATCGCTGCAACGGAGGTATGTTTTGCAGACCCTACGAAAGCAATTTTTTTGGACGGGTTGAAGATGTTGAAGCATCACTGAACCAAGTGTACTGAGTTAGAAGAAGATTAGGTATAAAAATAATTCGCCACGTTTCAAATATGTTCCGTTTTTTTGCAGGCTAAGTATTCATTAAATGACCCTCGTACATCAAAATTTTACACAGTTTCTGTAAGAATATTATGCGGAACTGTATTAATATCTGCCATCCACTGCGCTAGTTGGGTGAATCTATGATCTATGATCTATGAATAATCAATCGAATTAACTGTTGTTTAGAAACAAGAAACTAACTTGTTTGCATTCGGTAGGTAGCCTGTTCATCGAATATGAATGCTTTATAAGTGAACACTCCCGTGAAGTCATTTTAAGGGTTGAACAAAAATGCAAGTTACCAACATAATAATGTGAACATCATTCAGAAACAGTATAAGCAAATCCTCTTTGCGTAACTTTACTATCAGAAACTTAGCTTTCTTCGCTAACAACGAAGAAGACATGCATTAATCCAAATGCTAGCTGAACCATAATAGAAATTGTTACGTTTCACATTGTACCATTATCAAGAATGGTTAACTGAACCATAATCACAATGTAGTTTGTTAACCACCATAGTGACTACAAATTTTGTAGAACTAGGGGAACAGACGGCTTTGGCAGGTTTGTTCTATTATTGGCAGGGGGGTTGTTTTTGTCGACCGAATTTTATGAAATTTGGTCACAATATTCTTTGATATGCAAAGAATGTGTGGGCCAAATTTGAGCATAATCCGTCATAAAAAAAACCCCTGCCAATAATAGAACAAAACTTGCCAAAGCCGTCATTACCCCTATATGATTGTTAAATATTTTCATTGTTTGAAAAAGGAATTTTTCGCATACATTTTTTTTGGAAAGAGGATTTTATTAATATTATAATGATTATGGTTCGTACACCGTGAATAATAAGGTAACCATATTGAATAATGTCATTGCAGCAGTTTTACTTTAGACATATATTGTAAGAAGAAAGAAATTATAAGACGGGGAAACAAACAGAAAGAACCGTAATGAAAATACTGATATGTTATTGATTTGGATATAAATAACATATCCTACAAGCAAATATTGAGCATGAGCAGGATAACCGTACAATTCGTAGTTGCTACTCCGTGATTGATTAGAACTTGCGAAATTGCACAGGGAACCAATTGAATGGAGCTTGGGTTTAGCTATCATTCTCAATGTGCAAATTTCGGAAATTCAATGCATTTTACTAAATCAATTACGGCGCCGGCCACGTCCTTACGGTCATCAAGGGAAGGAAGGATTATTAGTTCAACTCTCGTTGCTACTAGAGACCAAGTATACCTCTGCATCTCCACGATAGTCTTAGGATAGGATATTGTGTTAGTATGAAGGGATATATTATCTGGATTCACTTTGGTAAGTGATGCGATCTATGGGATAGGAATATATGAATGAGAATTAGAAGTACTAGAGTAATGAGAAAGTATTAAAGTGAATTCTAATGGGATTCATTTTTTCCAATTAGAATTTGAATGCTATTGGATTCTAATACCACGCACACGTCTACCACACCATCGCTACCCGCACATCAACCTCACACATTCTTACTTGTATGAGGCCTGCACGAGCATAGCGACCGTATATAGCATTCGTATGCGGGTACAAATGAATACCAATCTATTTTTACATTTTATTTACTGCTACTAAGTAACAGGCAGCTTTTTAAAACAATTCTATATTTAGAATCATACTTGCTAGCAATGAGAATTTGATTTGCAAAGAGATTGAGTTATATGATTAACTAAATCATCTAATATGAAAATTGGAAAGGGCCAGGGATCAAACCCTTAATCTCCTGCTTATGAGGCAGAAGCAGTGACACAAGGCCACCAAGCACCCTTTTTTGGTAACATATCCTACAAGCAAATATTATATATTAACAATATAGTCCACTCTGGCCAAAATCAGGCGAACGCACGACACTAGCGCTTCAACGAATGGCGGTCGAACTATTCAATCACAGCAACGCGTGAAAGTAGAAACGTCGTTGCTTCGATAACAACTAAACAAATCAAATGTCATACGCTATTCTTGCTATTCTTGTATTATTTCTACACTTTTTGGGAAATTTTTGAAGTTTTTGAAAGAGTTTAGAAGTGTATCGATCCTTTAACCACTATCGTGATTTCCTATAACATTAGTGGGCACAAATGGTCACCGTTGTTGTGGCTACAAATTATCTACCATCCCAATTCAGTACTCTAATACACAACCTAAAGCCACAGTAAAGATTCAGTGATATCTCCGCCCTCTTTTTATATCCGAGCGTATCGTCATCGGTGTCACTATCATCGTCATATCCTTGGAAGGACGATAAGGAAGGCTAGACGTTCAATAACAAGTTTGGCGAGATCTCCTTATTTATCAGCGCTCATCAGCTTATCAGAGAGAATGGATGAGTCCAAAGATTACCCAGTCATAAACTCATGGATAGTAAATCCTCAGCAAGTAGTGTTGAATAACTTGACCGTAGCGGTTGCTTAATTTATTATGAGATTACCGACATGCTTTTTAATGAAGACTCAAGATAATCCAACTGTTCCTACTTCAAAGAAGGTATCAGGAACATCCCCTGTAGTATGATTTTCAACTTTGCAACAACCGTTTGTTGTGGTGGCTACACTCCTAGTATGAATTTCATTTTAATGACGAACTTTTTTAGAGGCTATAGAGCACAAACCTACCGCTAAGAGGGGCAAACTGTCAATATCAATAAAAAAAATATCAATGACCTCAGCTCGATCAAATAGGCGAATTTCTGTATATTCATGTATATTGTATGAATGCCAACATGTTGTTTATTGATTCTGTCGTTAATCAAAGTGCAGTGAAAATCCAAAGCTACTTTGATCATTTTTACTAAAATAGTTAGACTTTGAATCACCAGTTGGCGCTGTACTATAGAAAATTTGTTAGCCAGTGACTTGTATGGGATATTCAAGAGTGGGCTTAAAAATCTTTGCTACAAGTTTGTACAATCCCATTGAATTCCACCACTTAATTGTATCTTGACAGATACGTATTTCGACCTCAACAGTAAGGCCGTCTTCAGTGTCTCGTAGTCCGAGTCGAGTCAGAGTACGAGACATAGAGCAGCCTTATGAGTCTTATCTGTAGATCATAATAAATAAATTACTGATTGAAAAATACGCGATCCATTTCAAGCTGTGTTCAACAATGGAGCTTTATGGTCCATAACAATCCTGTATATTTAATCCTCTAATCGCATTTTCAATCTACATAGACGGTTTTCTTACATTTGATGGGGCCAATAAGCAAGTGGTATCTTCACCATACCTCTTACATCAATGGTCATGGTCGGCAAGCAAATCCCTTGCGAACGATTACCTGCACTCTCTTTTACGATCATCCGGAAAAAGTCCATATTCTATAAATAATATCATTAAATTGAATGATTATTTATAATTTATTCAGATATCGATTTAGTTTATTTCTCCACGGCTGTTTACACTCGGAGATATCGTTCTCACGCGTCGTCAGTCCGTGCCGGTCGAAGTATATGCGCTTTGGCTTTCGAAAACTTGCTTGCGAATAGATTTTTACAGTTGAGAATTCAAGCGCGTGCCTACTAAAATAGATGCAATTAATTTCCCTTTGTTGGGTT
Source organism: Armigeres subalbatus (assembly GCF_024139115.2). Classification (NCBI taxonomy): domain Eukaryota; kingdom Metazoa; phylum Arthropoda; class Insecta; order Diptera; family Culicidae; genus Armigeres; species Armigeres subalbatus. The sequence continues at coordinate 441,505,024 of NC_085140.1, forward strand.
GGATTAGCTTCATTTTGCAAATATTAGCCGTCGAGGTTTCGCTGTGTTGTAAAAAGTACAACATTAGCGAAAAATGTCAAAGGTTGCACACACAATACAAACCAGATTCCGCATGAGATACTGGAGTTTGCGAGTGTCGGATAGCTAATTAATTGGGCATTCGTAAAAATCAAGTCAAGTACGAGACATTGAAGACGCCCTTACAGTTGAGGTCGAAATACGTATATGTAAAAATAATACGAGGTGGTGGAATTGAATGGAATTGAACTAAACTCATTTTATGACAGGGAAAAAAATGTCGACATACAATAATTTCTGATGTCTTGGAGCCTTATTTTGTCAAAGTAATAAAACGGTGATGAACTTAATTTAAAATCAAAAAACACCTTAATAAAGATTAAATAAAATCAAAGTACCGTCAACTGGGGGGAAGATGATCATTTTTAAGACAAAACATGCAATAACAATGTGTGTTTACATTTTAAATCGAAATAAATATTTTCAAAACATGTACTGCTATACGTTGCAATAATCAACAACTTTAGTTTTCTGAAATGCGTTCGCATTTATTAAAATAAATTAAATTATCACACATTTTTTGATTAATCTGGTTTGGGGTGAAGTTGATCAAGACAGCTCTACTAAAACCATTATGACCTAGTAGTCAAAATACACTAGGTTATTTGTATGAATGTTGAATTTACTACGTAAAGAAGTCTAAGAAGTCAATATTTAAAACGAAAATAGCGTCATTTATGACTATCTCTCTCTTTCTTCCACAAAATACATTTTCATGATTATAATCGCAAAACTCGGATTTCTACCCAGCGGTAACATTACTTGAACGGAGAATATTGTTGACTACCGTTTCATAAAAAAATTTGACACTTTTGACTGACACATCAAATGATCATCTTCACCTCAATGATCATCTTCCCCCCAGTTGACGGTACTAAAAAACAGCATGGGAAATAAATCAAGGGTCATCTTTTTAACCCTTTTAAATTTTTTCGTCATAACGCGGAATTAAGAGAGGTTATGTTTTTTACTCTATTTAAATAAAAATAAGTTTAATCTATTTAAATAAAAATAAGTTGAGTTTCATCCAAGATTTTTCCCTAATCGATTCTCTTTTGGGGGCGCAATTTTTATATTTACAAAAAGTGGCTCAATTGTTTTTAAATAAATTTAATCGAGTGAATTTTTTTTAAAATACAATTTTAGGTCAGCTGTTAAGGTCACTCCTCACGGAATCCAAGTTTCAAAGTGCTCGCGTTTTCGGGGCACACTACTCGATACGGAGGCGGCGCACAACTGTCATCTTTGTTGATTTAGCTTTGCTGCGTCGCAGCAAAATTAGCGATTTCGTGTAAAATCTGAACTTCAGGACCGATTTCAACTAAATTTGGGGCACATATTCTCTATTCTTAAGAGATGTTTATAGAGGAGGACGAAGGGCCATTGGAAAAATCGAGATGGTGTAGAGGGAGGGCTATTGTTTAGGAAACGAACAAGTCAATGTAACGTCAACAAGTCAGATTGACGAATTTTAACCAAATTTGGTATAAATGTTTTCTATCCATGAAATATTTATTCATATTTATTTAGCTTACATCTAAACAAATAACACTGAATCAACAATTTGATGCCACGATACATGGTTCGAGGCCACATCCTCGGTTATACCCCTCGCTCGCCAAGTTGTTTTGAACCTCGCTTGCTGCACTCCACGCTTTCTTGTACCTGCCGGATCAGAAGTAAACACCATTTTTTTTTCAGGGATGCTGTCCGGCATTCTTGCAACATGCCCTGCCCATCGTACCCTTCCGGCTTGAGCTTCGTTCTGAATACTGCGTTCACCGTAGAGTTGGGCGAGCTCGTGGTTCATCCTTCGCACACCGCTAAAGATGGTCCTAAGCATGCATCTCTTGATGAGTCTTACAAGTCTTTTTCGAGCATGGTCCAAATCTCATGCCTGTAAAGGACCACTGGTCTTATGGGCGCTTGGTACATGATACAATTGGTGCGGCTGTGCTTCTTTTTTGACCGCAGTTTTCTCTGGAGCCCGTAGTAGGCACGACTTTGACAGATGATGCCGCCACACACCGTTCTCTTGCACACCGCCGAAGATGGTCCTAAGCACGCATATGGAGGAAGGAAAATTAAGAGATAAGAAGGAAGAAGAAAAAGAATAAGCAAAAATTAAAAAATTGACGGAAGATAAAGAAGAACAAAGAAGAATTAGAGGAAAAAAAGAAATAAGAAAGAAGAAAGGAAAAAAGTAAGAAAGAGAGAAAAATAAAGAAGGATACAAAACCGAAATGAGGGAAAAGCGCATGTAATAAATATTTACCCGAGAACTGCAATTTTAAAACATATTTTAAGTATTATGTCTAACACTAAGCAGCTTAGCATAGACTGACTGTACATATCAATGGTTGCTACTCTGCGATTGACCAGAGCTGGTGCAAATTGCTCTTCGATCCATGGTAAAAGTGGTTGAGGTTTACTATCAATTCTCGGAGAAACTAAGAGGTGAGCCAGCCTAGGGCTGCAAACCTCTATAATAACGATATAAAAAAAAATCTTGGAGTGCACGTTTCAGCAGCCCTCAAATGTAAATCATTGACGGCGCCGACCAATTCCTTACAATCAGTTGGGAAAGTGAGAGAATGTGGTTATTGTTGCTACTAGAGACCAAGAATACCTCTGCATCTCCACAATTACCACTGGAAAGAAATTGTGTTAGTTGGGTAGGATAAGTAACAATTTGATGGCTTAAATGAAAATGCAATGCGCGTCACGTATTCTTCCACCTATTAGATCACAGCAGAGTTATTGTCAATTTTTGTTGAATAGCCAGCCCACCACAGTCCAAAATATAGTTGTTTTGTACTTATCACGTTTAAAAATCCTCTGATTACAATGATATAAAAAGAGGAAAAAATATTGGTTTTGAAAAAAAGTTCGTTGTACGAGAAAGGCAAAAAAGTCAGAATACATATTCATATTAATCAAAACAATTATGTTATTATGTATGATACTGCCATCCGTCTTTTTATTCCATCTTTTCAGAAATCAAGAAGTCTATTTCTGGATCTTTGAACCAGAATGAAGCATATTCCCCGATCTAAATCAGAACATCTCTTGAAGAGCTATTGGTTTTCTATCTACGAAGGCATAAATCTAAAACTAGCTGCCGTTGAAAAAAGGTCCTTTCTCGTCCAGGACATGGAATTGAAACTTGGTGAGATGATCTATTGGATCAATCTGGGAAACGAGGGCTAGATTATAATAATATTATAATATAATTATATAATATATTATAATAATAATAGTGTTCAAGGTGTTTTTGCTTAGGCCCTTGTCAAAAGTTAGGCTTGAGTCAAAATGGCAAACCAATGATGCAAATTATGTTTTTTGATCACAAAGAATGTATATGCAAAATTTCAAAGAAATTAAAAAATACAAAAATAAATCGACCTTCGATTTCATAGAGAATTGCTCTTGTACGAACTTTATTCTGAAAGGAGATTCTCTATTCATCCCGTGGATTCGCATAAGTGTTTCTGCTTATGGAACCACCCCACCCATTTTTGGCCCTTCACACAGGAGTTTGATGTACTACAATAGATGGTAGTATCATTATCATTATCATCATCATCATCATCATCATAATCATGATCAAATCGTTTGTCGGATATGGCCTGTGCTATCGGCAGGTGCCTTGCTACAATAGATGGTAGTATCATCATCATCATTATCATCACTAACTGAAATAATTATAGAGTAGAATCTATGACAAAAGGTCGAAAAACAAATGGTTGAAGGACGAAAGGTCGAAAAGACAAAATGTCGAAGGGACAAGGGTCGAATGGACCAAAGGTCGAATGGACAAAAGGTTGAAATTACAAAAAAATATTTAAATTTAAAAACCATAGTCTTGAGAACAATACAAGGCAAAGCTATTATTAATGTACCGTAATTGGGGGTGACGATTGTCCAAAAAGGGGTAGGATTTGACCATGTTTTCAACAATTTAGAATGACTTTAAAATGCAATCAATGTATCTAAGGACAAGCAATTTTTGATATAAGATACCTTTTTGAGCGATTTAGATATCCGACCTACAGGCTGTTCATGAGAACGATGTACGACACTGATTCAAAGATACCAAAACTAACACCGTGTTTCACTCAAACGTGCACACACACACTCTACTCAACGCTCGCTGTGTTTCTGCACATTATGGAGGATCGCGCTTGTGTTTGTTATTATCCAAAGATGTCTAGTAGCCTAAAAATTGTAATGTATCGATATAGGGAGAGAGAATCCTGAACAGTATATGTCCAGAGCACATCGAGATAGAGAGCTATCGAAATGGGGATTCCTAGAATTCCTCCGGGAGTTCTTCCAAAAATTCTTCCAAGTATTCCTCAAAGAAATTCCTCATGCTCTGGAAGTTCCTGAAAGGTATTCTTCCTGAAATTATACAAAGGAATCCCTCCGAAAGTTCTTCGAAGGCACCCAACAAACATAGAAAACAAAAACATTGGAAGCTGATAGAGTGATTGTTAAACCAAAAATAGTCTTCTCCAGCTAAAAAACTAACTTACTTCTTTGATACTTGATGGGCTAAAGCTCTTCGATGAACCTACGCCGAATGGAGTATTCTTCTCCACTGGACTCGATCGCTTTCAGTTACCCTAAACGTTGAGCGCCCTCAGGTCCTCTACAACTGCAAAAAGCCATCGTGTACGCGGCCTTCCACGAAGCCTGCGGCCTCTTCCGGGTTCTCTACTAAATATTATCTTGACGAATATTAGCTTGACGTTCTTCCGGGAAACGAACAACGCCCACCGTAGTCTGCCGTGTTGTATGAGGTTAACAATATCCAGCCCTTTATACACCTGGTACAACTCGTGATTCCTGCGACGCCGGCAGATACCGTTTTCCTGTTTACCGCCGAGTATTGTCCGCAGCATCTTACGCTCAAACATTCCGAAAGCTTTCCGACCAGCCTCCTTTAACGTCCATGTTTAATGTCCGTATTAGCTGGTTACGTAGTCCGTAATAAGCCCTATTTGCAGCTGCAATACGCCTTTTCACCTCGCAGGTAACATCATTATCGCACGTCACTAATGTTCCAAGATACACAAATTCTTCCACCACTTCAAATTTTTCACCATCTAGCACTATTTCGCTACCACCATCACTAATGAACCCACGTTGATTGCCAGCGACCATGTACTTCGTTTTGCTGGTATTGATCGTGAGTCCAATCCTCGCTGTCTCCCTCTTAAAAGGCACAAAAGCCTCTTCCACTACACGGCGATCAACCCTGATAATATCGATATCGTCCGCAAATCCCAGGAGCATATGCGATCTTGTGATAATGGTACCGCTTCTTTGCAACCCAGCGCTCCTAATCGCTCCCCCGAGCGCTATATTGAACAGTAGATTCGAGAGTGCATCACCCTGCTTTAATCCATCTAAGGTAACAAATGATGTCGATATATCATCCGCAACCTTTACACTTGATATTGATTAGTCCAACGTTATACGAATCAGCCGTATCAGTTTCGCCTGAAAATCATGTTCTAGCATTATTTGCCATAATTCATTAAGTTTCACTGAATCGTACGCCGCCTTGAAATCAATAAACAGAAAGTGTGTCTGCAAGTTGTAATCCCGGAATTTAGCAAGGATTTGTCTCAGGGTAAACATTTGATCCGTCGTTGATCGGCCCTCACGAAAACCTGCTTAGTATTCGCCGACAAGGGACTCTTCAAGCGGTCTCAATCTGTTGAACAGAATACGGGACATAATTTTGTACGCCGAATTAGGGAGGGTTATTCCTCGGTAATTGGCGCACTCCAGTCTGTGCCCTTTCTTAAAAAGAGGGCAAATGAGGCCGTCCAACCAGCTAGCAGTCAATTCCTCGTCTTCCCATATTTTAAACATAATATGGTGCAGAATTTCAAAAAGCTGCTCACTGCCATGTTTGAGAAGTTCAGCCGGGAGGTTGGTCCTTCCCCTCAGCCTTTTTGTTTTTCAGCTCAAAAAAACTAACTTATTCAAATTAAATTGTTTGTTGGGAATTTTTCCGGAAGTTCCTCAAAGTAATTCCTCTAGACGTTCCTCAAAGCAATTCCTCCGAAAGTTCCTCAAAAGCATTCCTCCGGAAATTCCTCAAAGCAATTCTTCCGGAATTTCCTCAAAGGAAATCCTTCGAATATTCCTCAGAGGACTTCCTCCGGAAGTTCATCAAAGGAATTTTTCCGGAAGTTGCTCGGAGAAAATCCTCCGGAGGTTCATCATAGGCATTTCTCCGAAAGTATCTCAAAGGATTTCCTGCGAAAGCTCCTCCAGGAATTCCTCCGCAAGCTATTTCTGGAATTTCTTTGAAGGATGTTCCAGGAATTTCTCTGGAAGATATTCTAAGAGTTCCTCCGGAAGTTCCTTCAAGGGTTTCGTCAAGAAGTTACTCCAAGAATACATCCTGCGGCTTCTCCAGGAAATTTTCTGGAAGATATTCCAGGAATTTCTCCGAAAGATATTCTATGAATTTCTCCGGAAGTTCCTCCAGGAATTTTTCCGGAAATTCCTCCAGGAATTTTTCCGGAAGTTCCTCCAGGAAATCTTCCGGAAGTTCCTCCAGGAAATCTTCCGGAAGTTCCTCCAAGATTTCTTCCGGAAGTTCCTCCAAGATTTGCTCTGGAAGACATTCCAGGAATTTCTCCGGAAGATATTCCATGAATTTCTTCGGAAGTTCCTCTAGGAATTCCTCCGGAATTCCCTCAAAGGAATTCCTCTGGAAGTTCTTCCAGTAATTACTACGGAAGTTCCTTCAGAAATTCCTTCGAAAGTTCATCCAGGAATTCCTTCGAAAGTTCTTCCAGGAAATCTTCCCGAAGTTTGCTCCGGAAGTTCTTCAACAAATTCCTCCGGAAATTTCTCCACGAATTTTTCCGGAATTTCCTCCAGAATTTCCTCCGGGTGCCTCAAAAAGTTCCGCAAAGGAATTCCTGCGGAAGTTCGTCAAAGGAATTTCTCCGAAAGTTCCTTAAAGGAATTCCTCCGGTATGCCTACAAAAGAATTTTTCCGGAAGTTTTGCAAAGGAATTCGTTAGGATTTGCTCAAAGGAATTCCTCAAGAAGTTCCTCCGGATGTTCATCAAAGGAATCACTCCGGAAATTCCACCGGAAGTTCATGCAGGAATTTCTCCGGAAGCTCCTCCTGGAAGTTCTTGAGAAATTCCTTCAAGAATTCATTCAGACATTCTTCGAGGAATTTCTCCAGAAGCTCTACAGGAGGTTTATCCGGAAGTCCTTCCAGGAATTCTTACGGAAGCTTCTTTAGACGTCCTTCAAGAATTCCTTCGGAAGATTCTCCAATAGTTCCTCTGAAAATTCCTCCTTCCCACAAAAAACTAGACTTAAACAAAAATAAAAGTCCTATGAAATCAAGTTAAGACAACTCAACTTGACAAAAACAATTGGACACATGATCTATTCGGGCAAATGGTCTTTTCAGGTGTTCTGTCTTTTCGGGCATCTGGTCTATTCGGGAGAATGTAATTCGGGCGTTTGTCATTCGAACGAATGGAATTCGGGTTAATGACATTCAGGCGTTTGTGATATAACCCTACTGCCGTAATCTGAAAAAGTGACGTTTTAACTATTTTCAGAAAATGGTGTTAACGAGTAGTACTAATCGTGCTCTTTAACAGAAAAATGGAAAACTAGTATGTTGTAATTTGGCGCATACGTAACTTTGTCAGATTACGGCAGCCTAGTGTTCAATTTTTGTGACTTTGGACGCCGACGGTGCTGCTATCTCTTGGAACTAACTAAAGAAATACGAATATAAGATCATAAATTTCTTATTCCTTTTTTCCTAGCTATTTGTTGTTGTGTCGTTTAAATGTAATAAAAGGAAATAGAAGAATAAATTTGTGATCCTTTAATTGTGTAATTTCCGCTTATACTTTTATATAAAAATATTTATAGTTAAAATAAATACCTTAATCGCAACAATCACTTGACAAGTACATTCCGACAATCACCCAAGTCAAAATCACCTGTCACCCACCCGCGTTGCTAATGTCGTCCTGGGAATCGGCAACGAAGAAAAACACTTTTATGACTTAATCCTCAGGCCCGAACACGTTTTGCGCCGTTTGTGATCAATACATTGTTGTGATCCCATCTCCGCTCATGGAGCCCGTCGGTAGAGAAAACTCTTAACCCTATCATCCCGTCTCCAGCGTGCCGCTCCCCGCTGGAATGCTTGTAATTATGGCTTATGGGCAATCAAAAAAGTTCGCTCAATAAAACGATTACTTTATTGAATCAATTTGCCTTCGCAGACACCGCGCACCGTATCGAAATATTACTTACTTGCCAGCATGAAATGCAACTTCGCCGCTGCACCAGCTGCCACAGCTCGGCCACTGAACAAACAGTACGTTATGACTTGATTATGGCCCGATATGCACCCTGGTCTATTGACTCCAACTCCGACGACAACGGCCACGGGATTTAAATTGTTGTAACACACACTCCACGTTTCACAAGCCGTTGCCGTTGCCGGCCTCCGGACGACCGACCGACGGTGGAAGAAATATATTTAGTGAAGTAGGTATTTTTTCGCTTAATGCCTGTCCAACTGCACCATAATTTGCATCCGTCAAAACCGGCCCTCGGAAGGACTGCTGCCACCGACTGAAACGACCGCCAGAATCCTCAGCAGCTTAAGAGCATAATTACAGCTATACAGCTTCTGAAGAAGTGCCTCCAGTGGTAGCCTCAGTCAGTCAGTCAACTCCAGTCATTCTGCAGCGATCTGGCAGGCAGGCAGTCAGCGAGTGTTTGTTAGAAGAATGCGCTGCTGCGCAGAAGAGGAGAAAAAGCAAAATGCAATATTGCACTCTTTGGTTCGGGTGAAGGGATAACTGCGATTTGTGCTCTAATTCGAGTAAAATACTTAGCAGTGTCACTTGTCATAAAATGAGTTAGTACTGATAGTAAATTTGATAGTAAATTTACAGATACGTAGTTCGACCTCAATAGTAAGTTTTTATTGAATTTATTACTTCTGAAGTTATCCCAAATGAATTAGATTTTTGGAGCTTGTTTAGTGGGACATGTCTTCACTTGTCATAAGATGAATTGGTATGCCATGCCATGCAATATGGGTCTGTCTCTAACGATGTCCCGACAGATTCCAATCTGGCACTTGGTTACAGATTTTGTCCCCACTCTATCTTAATGTGTTGTCGGCTTTTCGTGAAATTAGTTCTATCTAGTTTAATCAAAACATATGAAGGCCGCAACTGATCGTAACCAAATTGAATAGGTGGTGCTGAACTAGGTAGTTAATAGTATTTCTCTAAAAAAAATAATTAAGAATAACTGAAAAACAGCCTTTTGCTGCAAATAAGAAACAAAATTTTTACTGTTACTAATTGTCGAAATTTAATACTAGTCCCTGTTTCAAATAAAGAGTAACGATAATCGCAGACTGGACCACTTTTTCGTTGGAAATCACGAGCCGCCGGGGCCAAACATTTAAATATCATTCAAAAAGTGCTTGTGCATAGCACGTGTTGCCGATTTCCAATGCGCTGCACTTCTCTCCGTTGATTGTTTTTGCTCGTCCTGGATCTTGTGCCGTCGTCGTCCTCCTCTGGGTGCCGCATTGGAAACTCGAATCACGAATATCCTCTCAGCACCCGAAGTGTATGATTAACAGATCGCGAATGAGTAAGGAACGTTAACCTATATGCGGTAGCGAAGACTTGAAAAAAATCATGAAGCTGCTGGAATCTGAGCACATCCGTCCGGGCAAGTGAGTAGTGGCTATGGATTTTTGAAATTTCTCTGCTGCATTGCGAAATCCGCGCTGAAAACGTGTTATTAGCATGTTTTCGCAGAGACCCAATGCCCCGCGGAAAGCTCGGGTGCAACACAATCAGCCAGGCTCGCACTGTTCCAGCAAAGCGCTCAATTTGCGATTTGTTTTCTCTGTTACTGATTTTTTTGTGGGCGAACTCCCGTCCGACTGGTCCACGGTGGTAGGAATGTGTTCTGAACCACAGCAGCTGGGTGTACTGTGCTTTGGTCGGGTTGTTCTAAACCGGATCTACAGCAAGACGGAATCTACCGTGATAAGACGAAATTAAATAAACTCTTTATCCCTACGCGTGTTCGGGTTGAGAAACAGAATATGAATATGAATATATGAATTAGAAGTGCAAATACAGATCTGTATTTACTGTCCATTAAAGTGTAGCTGTACCATACTCAAAGAATATCTAACAAATATGAGATATTTATGACAGCTAAGCGCAAATCAGAAGATATTATTAAACAAAAGATTGTTCATGTAGCAATAAGCTGTTATTATGAAGCTAATTATTAGTGCCGCAGGCATTAACATTCAGCTAGTAACTTTAATCGAGATACTGCCGCCCTGTGGGTTTGTGGGTTGTTAACCCACCTATAAATTACCTCTGATACTAAAATAGAGAATCACTGCGTGTAAGATTCGCGTAACTTTGCCGTTATTGTCGTACTGACTTAAATTGCTTCATTTTAATTGCTTCATTGCTCAATCACTCTTTACTGGTGTTACAACCCACAATTGTGATATTTTCGAATCGCAGCTCATAATTTATAAATTGACTTCTATTTAAAGGGAAGTTCTGTACGAACTGTTTTTCAATCAAATGTATATAAGTCCATATTCCAGGTGGGTCGTTCTTGAGTCTCCAGTCGCCAGACTCCCTGCACACCGGCCGCATGCACATCTTCTTCAATTGCACACAGCCAGCGAGGGGAGGTTTTACCGCGGAGCTGACGTCCTCTTCCAGGTTCTTTGATAAACATCACTTTTGCTGATCTTCCGGCATACGTACTACATGTCCAGCCCACTGCAGTCTGCCATAATTTATAAGCCTGCCGATGTTTGCATTTTTGTACACTTACTTGGTACAACTGGTGAGTCATGCGTCTGCGCAATTCACCATTCTCCACCACGTTGCCAAGTATTGAACACGTCATTTCTAGTAGATAAAATATATGAGGTCAGCTATCCTGCTCGGATCCCTCCCAAATAATTTCAATCACTTGGTGGATTTTTTATTGTTCAGCCGGACACTCGGCTGGGATTCCGTCCTTCGCCATTGCGTGTCCATTATTACGCATATTGTTGAACATTGTGTATAACAGGGCTGCCCAACGTACGGCCCGCGGGCCGGATGCGGCCCTCGGCTCCATTTTTTGTGGCCCGCGGCGCGTTAGAAAAATAAACTCAGATTCGGCCCGCCAGTTTTTCTAGCTGGCTTGGGAAGTTCTTTTTTATTATTCATTTTTTAATACGTAAGTTTTAAATCAAATCTTGAAACGTTTCCAATAAAGATTGGCATGAGTAGTTTACGTTCACGTTGAAAAAAGGAAGACTTGCTCAATTTGTTCAGAAAGTTTTGCTATATTGAAAGAATAAAATCTGAATCCAAGCATTCTATAAAATATGATATTTGAGAAGGCTCAGGTAAGAAACGAAATTTGGTAGAACTACAAAGGTAGGGCGCTCAATCAATTTAAATTTACATTCATTGATTTAAATTATTGGTACAATGGATTATAGAAACAACAACTCTCTTCACTCAAGAAAATACGAAGTCAGAAAATGCAGTACGGGCCAGTTTTGCTGTTAGTAGGATTTTGGCAAAACGAATAAAAATTCTCCAGAACCTAGAGCTTGTTAAGGAAAGCATATCGGTTCTGGTTTACTTAGAAATAGCCTCCTTCAGAAGCATTAGTTTGCGCAGAACACGGCGAAGAGTAAAAGTTCTCGCAGAAGATTTGAAAGCTACGTCTCGCAAACGCTGAAAATACTGACGTGAAAAACGTGGCATAGAGGTGAGCCAGCCCAGGGCTGCAAGCTTCTCTAATAAATATAAAAAGAAACGTTGCAAAATTGGCTGTGTTCATAAGAGGAATTGATGGTTATTTTCGAAGGACAGAGAAATTGGTAGCTTCGAACCCTATGCAGGGAACAGCTAACGGGAAACCCTGAGGGCAGATAAGACCTGTGCGAAGGAACTATTTTCTCCTTGGAAAACTTAAGTGACCTTACGATTGATGCAGAACCAGCAATCAATGATAGGAAATAACAATGGCGTTATGACAATTCTAAGCATAGAAAAGCAATCACAAAGATATGGCGATATTTCCTACCATACTGCATATTCACCAATAGAATCGATATGCGAAAACGATCAATATTCCTCAAGTAATGACGTTTGTTATGAAGACAATCAACTTTATCAACGTTAGGGATCTCAACACCACCAATTATAAATGATGTTGACAGAAATGAGGAATAAGAAGACTTCCTGCATTATTGCGAAGTTCATTAACTACGCCTTGGTACTATGCTTGAGAGATTTTTTTTTCGAAAGGAACATGGAACTATTTTTACAAGATAAAGGAAAACCACTACTCGAGCTGAATGATCCTTGGCTTGGCTTTTCTAGCAGATATCGCCAAACATCTCAATGACTTGAACATGAAGCACTTTGGCACAGTGGATTGCTGAAATCTGGTACATTTCTCTCATCCCGTTGAAAACAGTTCATGCAAATATGCTGGTAAAGTAACGAATTTCTCATTTTATCAACACCGTTTACCGATTTGAATAATTTACCTGAAATGTTTCAAATGGATTCCTCATCGAGTTTAGTTTTTTTAGATAATGCAAAAAAAAACATTAATAATTTTGAAAAATTTAAAAAAGTTATGTATCGAATATTTTCTGGCCCGCCAGCAAGTGTGAATTCTAAAAATTGGCCCGTGGCGTGAAAAGGTTGGGCAGCCCTGAGTGTATAAGTTCGGCACGTCGGTTTTAGAAATGCTTCCCTCTGCCTTTCCAGAGTACTTTCTCATCGTATCCCCGTATCGTCGTTTCCAGCCATATTTTTTGGCACTCCACATCGAACCATCTTCTCCGCTGATGTCCTTGCGAGGTGTCAAGTACCTCTTTGGCTGTTATATTGACTACCTCGTGGACTTGTTGCCACAATGCGTTCAAATATTCTTCAGTTGGGTGTCCTTCAAATTTTTCGTACAGCTTATTAGCGAATTGCTCCGCAACGCCTGCTCCAACGCCAGTCACTGTATGTTCATCCGCATTGTTCTCTCACGCCTAGAGCCGGTGATGCTGGAAAACCTTGCGCGAAACTTACGTATACGTTATCAGATACTGGTCAGTCGATATTTGGGCCAATGAAAGACACATCTATGCCATCTGAGAAAAGTCGACCGACCACCAATATATGTTCAATTTGAGAACACGATCGCCATTTGGGTACCTTTATGTTTGCTTTCGAATATTTTTGCGTGCAAAATAAGTGCTAGTCGAGTCGAGTACGAGACACTGAAGACGGCCTTACTGTTGAGGTCGAAATACGTATCTGTCAAGATACAATTAAGTGGTGGAATTTGATGGGATTGTACAAACTCTATGACAAGTGAAGACATTCCACTAAAAAGCTCAAAATAATTTTCTTAACTAAGTGCTACAGATAGCCATTCCTCTGATTGCGGAAAAAATGATTACGCTTCCGGTATCATTGGTTTTTGCGTGGAGGTTCTCTTTGACTGGGACTGACTGGGAGAAAAAATACTTTCCTTCTGACCTGTGCATTTGCGTCACTGGTGATAAGTTTCACGCCGTGTTTTGGGCATTCTCCGTAGGTCTTGTCAAGATACTCATAGAGCTCGTCCGTCATATCATCGAGATTATAGTTCATTGGTGTGTAATACACTGTGTATGCATGGCAGCAAAATAAAATTTCCATAAAAAATTAGAAATTTTCCATAAACAATTAGAAAATTGCCAATAAAGAGGGTATGAGCAAAAAATGAATATAAAATTTCCACAAATAAAACAAAATTTCCATAAACAATTAGGATTTTTTTTACAAAACAAAAATAAATAAGCACTTTTAAAAGCAAAAATTTGAAATTAGAAAAGAAGAATTAGAAGAATTAGAAAAGAAGAATTTTCCATAAAGAAATCAAAATGTTCCACGAAAAAAACACAAAATTTCCATAAATAAATCAATATTAGCAATAAAAAATTACAAAATTTTCCACAAAATAAATATTTTTTCCCATAAAAAATTAGAAATTTTCCACAAAATAATCAATAAACAGCAAAAAAAATAAGAAAAATTTAAAAAAAAATACAAGAAAGCAATAAAGCTGATGAAATTTTACATGAAATTTAAACGCTTTAAAAGAAAGGGTCATCTATGGAAAAAAATCACAGTTTTATTATAATTTGTTTCTAGGAGTTTTTATTTTAATCGTCTCTCTCTCCCTCTCTCTCTCTCTCTCTCTCTCTCTCTCTCTCTCTCTCTCTCTCTATTTTTTAAAGTTAATCTCCCCTCTATTTTTTAAAGTTAATAGCACACGCTTAAAGTCAAGTACTCATCGCATGATTTATTTTCACGCATCGCGGTGACGCCTTGACCGACTCTCAGAATGATAGAAAATTTTGTGTCAAACACGAGCAGTCGATGTGTACTGCCTCACATACGCATGATACGTGTAAGTGAGTTTGCCTCGAACTGTCAAAGTCCCTTCGGGTCACTATGATTGCGTACGTGTGCAGGTACATCCTGGAAGGATTCCAACCTTTTTCGGAGGTTTTCCTTCTGCTTCGATGGCGAAACAACTAAATGTGCGAATACAATCATCACACTTTGTTTTGTTGATCGAAACGATTGGAGAGGCCTCCGAACAAGTATGGAAAAGTTGGTTTCTTTTAGCATTAATTTGAAGTCATACAATTCAGGTTAGGTCCGGTTTCCGACCGCTCGTAGTTACTCGTAATATGAGTTGTTCCAGGAGAGGCCCGTTTTGTGTGAACGGAACACAAAAATATGTAATTCATCTTAAGCGTGCGATCAGTTTTGATCGGACCTTGCGTACGTCTCTGCTACGTTGGGGATGGCATCTTTAGATAGTTGGGAAAGAAGCAAGCGCCGTTCACTGCTTCAGAAAAATTTGGTCTGCGGCACCATGAAAAGTTACTGGAGAGGTTGTGCTGAAACTTGGAGGAGCTGTCAAGAGAAAAGTCCGAGCATTATTCGGTAAAGAGAAGTAAACATTCTTAATTTTGCGAATACGTTCACGTTTCACTGCTCATTGAAAAACTCTTTTGCTCCTCTTGAATCCTTTGTTACACACGTACTCACTTTTACTAACTGACTTACTCTAACTTCCTGAGCAGCACACTTGTCGTTCAAAAGTTTATGTGACCCATATGCTTACTCCTACTCACTCCCTCACTCTTACTCACTCACTCACTCTTACTCATTCACTCACTTTTATCACTCATTCACTCTCACTCTTTCACTCTCACTCTTTCACTCTCACTCACTCACTCACTTTTACTCACTCATACATGCTCTATTACTCATTCACTCATTCTTACTCGCTCATGAACTCTTCTCACTTCTACTCGCTCACTCTTACTCATTCACCCCATTCACTGAGATTTAGACCACGCTTCATCATTCATTTACTACAGCGACCAAGGAACAACTTACACCTAGTTGCCCTAGTAGCCATGCTGATGTGGACCGCAAGTATAAACTTGAAATAATGACTAGTTCGGAATACTGGCTCGAGGTAGTGACTCATTCGGGGTAATAGAATTATGGGTAATGGAATTATGGGTTTTACGACTTATTCAATAGCAGGGCGACTCCAAACGAGTAAATTATACAATTTTTACGATAATTTTTATCGTAGATCCGTACTCTAGTTTTCAAGTAGAAAAGGAAATGTGTTTCTGTTGATACAAAGTGAATATAGTAAAAGTAAATGAAATAGTGAAGTATTTCAACCTTGTAACATTTTCCCCTGAGACGCTCAATATTAAATAATCAAACTAGAACTGTTTGAAAACCATATCGAACCACAGATGACGGATATTTAGGCTGGTATACCATACGTGTGTAAATATCCGCAACCGTTGATTCAAATGCATCGAATATTTGGAGCGCGATTGGCAATCGTTTGGAGATGGCGCGATGGTCATTACTGTGAAAAACACGGCCTAAATACGACTGTCAAACGTATTCGCTGCGTTCGACGGTTACTTATGAGTTGCGTCCGTTTGTAATTCCGCGATCAGTGGAGAAGATACCAGTTGTGAGTCAACGTATAACATTTCAAAAGTTTACACAAGATTTTCAATAAAATTTGTTCTGATGATGATGATGATGATGATGATACTACCATCTATTGTAGCAAGGCACCTGCCGATAGCACTGGCCATATCTGACAAACGATTTGATCATGTTTATATTATTGTTTGCATTTCATCAAACTCCTGTATGAAGGGCCAAAAATGGGTGGGGTGGTTCCATAAGCAGAGACACTTATGCGGAATCCACGGGATGAATACAGAATCTCCTTCCAGAAGAAAGTTCGTGTTTTGTCCCCCCCCCTCGGATTTTTTTGCCAAAAAATAATATTTTGAGGGGGCAACAAAATAAAATTCGAATAATTTTGAGGATTTTCAAAACATTCTTTAACAAATCCGAGGAGTTTTTTTCATTTTAATATTTATTTTTAATTATCCCCCTCCTTAACCTTTCGGAGATCAGTAGGACAAAAAGTTAATTAAATATTTGTAACGGCCTTATTTATTTTTTTTAACTAATTTTATTTGCTAATTATCTAATACCTGCATTCATCTCTTAGACTAGGTGTTCCGTGTTTTATTAACACTTTCATCCTTATTTACTATGTTGCAGTTTGTTTTAGCTTAAATATCTGTTATCTGTGGTAGAACGAATAGTCCTCGTTCCATAAAATCCCGCCACATATCATGTGTTACCTTTGAAGATTGTTAAAGCTAAGGTGAGAATTTCGCAGCACGTTTTCATGCTGAATGCAGGGAGCTGGAGGAAATTTCAGCCGACGTCGACTGGGCCTGGTTCGACACAACTCGCGAGCATGTATTTCAACAGAATAAGTAAATGTAGCGGGAAGCCGGCGATAAACCTTACTGTGACAAGAGGGGCATGGCGACAAGACCCTAGAATAAGAGGATCTCTTCTGCTCGTCGAATATCAAAAGCAGGAATTTTCAGGCTTTAAAAACCTTCATCAAAAGAAACTATCATCTGCTATGTTTGCCTTAATCCAGACAAATGCGTTCATTAAAAGAAGGCATTATCTCCTATTCTAGCCAGTGGTGCGAATTCTCAATCTCAGTGAGTGAAATTTGTAGGATATTGATACCATTCCCTCTTCACACTCACTTCCTATAGCAGTGAAAACTGAAAATGGTTAGCAGCAACAATCAAAGCTAAAGTAAACAAAAGACCTCTTTTTTCAACGATCACGCAGCCCGCAGTGACAGTCCATTCAGTTCACTCGCTGCTGCGTGAATGTGACGGCCCTATATAAATGCATGGGTGAATACTATCACTTAAAAGACAAAGACAGGAAAATTGTGCCGAATGATCATCAGCTTCTGCCCGCTGTTGGCAAACCGAGTTGGCTAAGCTACTCCTGCTTTGTCTTTCTGACTAAAAGGCACCATCATATGCAAAGAGGAGCAGAGAAAAATACAAAACAAAAGAATCACTCTCAGCAGGCATTGTTGATAAATTGCACCACTGATTCTAGCCTCATACCGGGCATATGCGTTAAAAAAAGGCGTTATCTCCTATGTTCGCATTATATTGGGCAAATGCGTCCAAAAAAACTCAAACTCAAACTCCTCAAACCGGGAAAATATATTTATTTACAGAAGACATCATCTCTTTTTTCTGCTGTACACCTTATATTAATCGAAAGAAGGTGTTATCTCCTCGCTTAGGAGAGGGCAGAACTATGCACAACGCAACCACAGGGCAAAATGGCCTCACTCATAATATCACTCATGTAATCTGTCGTAGGACATTTTGTGAACGAATATTACCATCACAATTCAATATTTGTTATTCAATATTCATTAATGAACTGCAATGGAAAAATGATCAATATCTCATCATATCCGCTCAAATTTAACGAATTGCGATTCTTCTACATCACCCATAAGATTGTCGTTCAATTTATTAAGACAACCACGCGTTCACCATTATTTTACATGCAATTGAGTCATTTTACACCACCATTCGGGTGTTGCCCCAGGTCCATTTTGAAACATCTTTTAATTCGTTGGAAAGTCATGAAATCCTTGTTATTTTGAATAGGAGATCAATGTGAAATGTTGCTTGTTTTGCAAAGTTTGCAAAATGTTTCGGTAGTCTTGTTTAGATTGGTGAAAATATCGAAAAACCTTAAGGGCTGCTCTCCCATACGAACGTAATTTTAAGTATTCTTGTATTTCCGGTAGTTGTTTGCATATTTGCAAAGAAGCAACAACATTGGTGCTGTATCTACCCACTTCTATTTCATACACAGTGACATAAATATAGGTGTTTTATTTCTCGAAGAGATTGGTAGAAATCGAACACGAATCAATATTCGTCAAATTTTTAAAAACGCTTCAAAATACAAAATTTAACCTAAGTACCTAGCTAGAGTTGTAAATAATTCTCGGGCTTAAGCTGAGCATCCAAGCTGACGCGCTTCTACAAAACATAAATGGAAGTTGGTTGGGTTTTAATCCTAATTCGATCTACAACAAATGCTTTATTATGGCACATTCTTCTTCTTCTTCTTCTTCTTATTGGCATTACATCCCCACACTGGGACAGAGCCGCCTCGCAGCTTAGTGTTCATTGAGCACTTCCACAGTTATTAACTGCGAGGTTTCTAAGCCAGTTTACCATTTTTGCATTCGTATATCATGAGGCTAACACGATGATACTTTTATGCCCAGGAAAGTCGATACAATTTCCAATCCGAAAATTGCCTAGACCGGCACCGGGAATCGAACCCAGCCACCCTCAGCATGGTCTTGCTTTGTAGCCGCGCGTCTTACCTCACGGCTAAGGAGGGCCCCCAGTAATGGCACATTACTTTGAGGAAATATAGCCTGGAAGGATAAACTAGACTGATCAGTCAACCTAATGTAAATGGGATAATATTGATGCTGACCAAGTGTCCATGTTGATATCAATTTAAACAAAAATTTTCCGTAGTTTAGATTGTCGTGTGGTTTAACATTTCAATCAAACCACCAAGAAGGCATTTCCAAAACAGGGGCGCCAACGAACAGACGATCGATTCGGTGGCCACCAACAGAAGCGCAGGATCATTTATAATCCGGCGGTCAACGGGGAACAAATTTTTCGAGAAATTAATTCCATAATCCGCGATGATAAACAACTTTCCCGAAAACATAGCCTATCTGGGATAGGCTAAGGGTCACTGACGGCGGGTTCGGCTGAGAAGTGCGGCTCCGACCGCATAAATGATTTGATTCCCGATTTGATACTCAGTGGACCGCCAAGATCGCCACTCGGTAGCGTTCCAATGGCCAATATGCCAACCACCAGTCAGCAGTCGGGTACTGGCGGCGGCCGACGGTTTCTGGCAGGAGATATTAGAGATAGACGTGCTGCGATTAAAACAGAACATCCCCTCGCTAGTTGCTACCCTTTTTCATCCAGCCAATTCAGTGCACAGTGTCTCCTGAGGCACTGACTATGCGATAGAAATTGTTAAACCCTTGGAAAGTTAGAATCGACAGTTCAAAAAATTAGTTCAATAAAGATAACATGCAGCGTAATGACTTACTGTATAGTGTATCTCCTATTGTTCCCAACCAAGATTGTGTATGATGCTGGAACAAATTAAGATGTTTTTAAGCTCCCTCCAAATACTTTAAATACAAACAACTTCTTCCATTTAAACATAAAATATAGTGAGGCTAGTCAATCCCGTGACCAACACTCCATTGAACATGTTCATTAATGGGTAGTGATAAATTACAATGTTATAAAGTCTCATTGAATCTATATTGATTCGATAGTTTCGATCACAATTTTATTCACCCAGAAACACTGTGCGGTGGTTGATGGATTCACTTCGGGTCGCTCGGTTAGTCGGTCGGTGTGGCGCGGCGGGACAGGATTGCCATGTAGTTAAAAGAGAAGCGCGCGCTCGAGGCACCAAAACGAGCCGAGCCATCATTAGAGACAATGTACCTTTTTGTTGTTATGTTTAGATAACAATCTCCAGTAGACATAAATCTTTTTCAATCTATTTAAAATTAATGTTATAGTTTAGCCTAGCGCCTTTCGATCGACGTCGATGGGAACCCGACCACCATCGTCAGCAATCCGTCCGCGCTACAATGGGAAGAATCGTACCCGTCGCGGAGGCATATGGGGCCGATCGCCACCACTCTCTAATGGCGGGGAGCTACCGGGCGGTTCAGAATGGGGCGTTCTGACGGGCTGAAAATGCACATATGGTAATGGGCTTTATGTGTGCCACCTAAGTGAGGCTTTTCTTGCTCGACTCGACTGTGGATTCCTGCGAGTTGGCAACCGAAATATCTATCATCGTCATCGTCGGCCGGTTGCTACTGGTGGCGGCGGCGTCGCGTCGCCAAGCCTGATCGGGAATATTTATATGTGTATGGACATGATCTCGAGCTTGATAAGCCGCCGAAGAATGGTGCTAGTAATTCGGTAGGCACGGTTGCGAACGTGCGGCTGGGATAATTCCTCAAGTCACCTCGCGGACTAATGAAAGTAAGATTTATGTGCATACTTTCTGCTCGCCTAGCTTTATGTCAGATGTTATACAATATTTCAATTTTTTCTCATCGTGATGGAATATTTTCTCTTCACTGTTCTTATTTTCTCGCAGATATTTGCAAATACTTCTTGCTACACTGGATCATAGTTTTTACAGCAAGTATTCGAGGGCTGTTTTTGTTAATCTAATCAAATACACCCGATTCTTTTTTTTTACACGGGGGATGCGTTCCGTGTAAAAGTTTTCAGTTCAAAATTTGAAAATCCATTTAAAAAAAGTTTTATGATTTCTCGACGAATCATGCAAAATGGAACAACTTTGCAAAAAATCCGTGTAAAAACAGGATCGGGTGTAGCTGTTTTAGAACATACGGCTGCCATTCCGGTTTTCCATAGAATCTCATAAACATGAATGCTTTCTATTTTTTTTAACCCGCTCCCGCCCATGGTGTATGTAGAGCACCATCAAATTTTGCACCTTCTAACCTCCATCGAATTGTTTTAACAACAAAAAGCAATATTTGGCACATCTTTATGGTTCTATTAGACTGCAAATATAATCAACTTTGAGTACAAATAGTTAAACTATAGAAAACAATGAATTAAACTATTGATTTATAATCAGAAACTTTTGTTTTCGTTTTCCACTAATTTAACCTATACCAAATAACTTTTTTTGTAGCATTTTTCTCGGGAAAGGGTTAATATTCTACTCCCCTTTACTCCTACTTTTTTTTTTAAATTTTGATTGAAACACAGCATAATTCGGTTGATTTTGATTCAACCATTGTATCAAAATCTAACATTTTTGTAATATTTTGTATCTGTATAAAAAGCTTTATTTTGTTGAACTAAAACCTATCAAAATTGTATAGGCCAAGATTGTATTCAATAATTCAACTGTTTAAAACGAGTTTAGTACTTCCCATTTAATTCCACCACGTTTTGTTATATTTGCAGATAAGTATTTCAACCTCAGCTGAGAGGCCGTCTGCAGTGTCTCGTACTTGACTCGACTGTCGAGGCTTTTTTTACGAATACGAATCTTATTTGCTATCGGCCTCTGGTGACAACAACGATGGAGCTAGTGATGTGCACCGCCGTCGACGATTTATGGTCGACGCACCGCCGATCATAATTTTATCGCTCTGACAAGGTCGCCAAGAAGCCAGTTTTAAATTTAAGCATCTTCAAGATGGTTTACATAAATATCTCTTTAAAAAGAATAAATAGTCGTCCATTTGTAATTGGTGCTATGTCGGCATGGTGACATACAATGTTTGGTTTTTAAATTGGTATGATTGGTTTAAGACTTTCAATTAAATTTTATATAGTCAAATACTACTTAAAATATTGAGCAGTTCTTTGGTATTTGCCTACTCAGATCTCAACAATTTAGGTAATTTAAATTACGTGAAAAATTCGCTTGCTAGTCAACAGTTTTTTATTTATTAAAATTAACCAGACCATTCCACACCCTTTTAAATACATAAATTTAACTAATAAATCAAAGTACGTGGACATATGTAGTTTCTCAAACAAACGAAAAAAAATTCATACATTCTGGACAAAAAATTTTTTTTCGTATTTTTTGCCAGAATACGTATTTTTGGACGAGGATTCAGAATATATAAAAATCTCATTTTGGCCAAAAATGTTACATATGCAGTTTCTCAAACAAACGGTTCTTATAATATTAAGATTTTTTTCACTGTATGTTGTATGATAGTGTTTGGCATATTTAGTAAGCTGATAAAATAGTAAAAGCATAAGTACTAGAACGCAAGTGGCGATGTAGTAATCAATGATGTTTTATCAAATTAAGCTTAAATTGGCTGAACTTGGCTCATGTTGTAGTAAATGTTTCGTTTTCCCAACAAAATCGATTTGACTTTTATAGAGTCAGTATTTTGACTGCAAGGTCGATGCAAACCAGATGTTGGTCACGCAAATAGGAGCGACGAATACTTTTGAATCAACTGATAACATTTGTCACTTGATTAAATCCCTATTGCTGATCCTTTCCACTTTTTTCCTGAGTAACTATTAATTATTTAGAAATCAGTTTTTGAAAACCGATGCTTCACAATTTTACTTTTATTTTCATGGAACTGTATGTAATTTTTATGGCTATTCATTGATAAAAGAACCATAGAGAACGTTATATTAACTACGTCACAGTTATTGAAAAATTCCTGTCTCTGAAACTTGATATCCATAAATCGAGTTTCAGACATAGTAATTAATTTCCACTCCGGGTGGCTTCATACCCGGAGCATAGGAAATTAACTTTGAATGAACTGGATTTTCTGTCATTTTGTATACTCGGACTAAAAATTCATAAGCCGCCTCGCAGCTTAGTGTTCATTAAGCACTTCCACCCACAGTTATTTACTGCGAGGTTTCGCAGCCAAGTTACCATTTTTGCATTCGTATATCATGAGGCTAACACGATGATATTTTTATGTCCAGGGAAGTCGAGACAATTTCCAATCCGAAAATTACCTAGACCGGCACCGGGAATCGAACCCACCCACCCTCAGCATGGTCTTGCTTTGTAGCCGCGCGACTTACCGCACGGCTAATGAAAAAATTCATAAGTATGATAACCTATTCAGCCCGTTGCATTTTTGGTTACCCTGGTCATCAACTCGACCAAAGCACGCCAAAGAACCAATCATATGGGCCCATTTATGTATGCAGTTGATCAGTTTGAACATTAGGTCAGTCCACTTATTCTTCGATTAGTTTTGTCGATTATTTTAGTTGTATTATTAATATGGGCAGTAGGGTACCAATGGAATATATAAGAAAAATTTGACTATCGAATTTCAATTTTTTTTTAGATATTTTTGGGATCGAAAATTTTTGGGAATTTTTTGCGAAATCGATTTTTTATGCCAAACGTCTTTAAAAAAAAATGTTTAAGAGATAACACCAGATAACGACGTTTCATGCATTTCTAAGATGTTTGACATCAAAAATAAAAATTCGATTTCAAAATTGTCCTGTCGTCAAACTTTGACCGCTTTGGTCAAACCCTTAACGAAGTCCGATTGAGCTGAAATTTTTCGAGGAGATGGAACATTTGAGCACTACCCGTTTTTTTGAAATTCAAAAAGGCTAATTTGTAAATTAAATTAATTCGGCTGCTGATAGTTTTACCAAAACTGCTGTGGTTGCTGGGTTCATAAAATTGCATAGAACGAAGTCGGGTCCGCGACGTTAGTCATAAAGACGTTAGGCATAATGGACGTTTGGCATAATTCTGCCTTCTTTCTGTCAAGGGCTGTTCTTTGGGTCATGCCTAACGTCAATACCCGAACGAAGTCAGATGCCATAGTAGCAAAACAAATAATAATATCAGTTCGAATAAGAGTTAACGTTTAAGAATTTAAACCAGAGTTATACACGCGGGTTACAGTCAAAATCGGAAAACGGCACAATAATTTGATTTAAAAATTATTTCGAAATGATGGGCCCATTTGTATTAACAATAATTGATTTTATTAAAACTAGTTAAATTATTAAAATTAATTAAAATTAAAAAAAAATCCATAGAAAATTGCAGGTAAAGAAATCAGTGTAAAAATTATGTGTAAGAATAAAATTTGCATTAAATAGTGCAGAATTTTCATAAACATGGGAGAATTTTCCAAAAGCCAAGAAGCAATTAATTTCAGCACTTGGATGAAGCAACGTAAAAGTTGCAATTATGGAGAAGAAGTTTTTCATAAAACAAACAAACTCTTTCCATGAAAAACTCAAAGGTGCAGCCCAATCGAGTTGTATCCAAAGGTGAGGTAGGACTACCTAGCTATACGAATTAAATGGTAGTTGCCATTATGATTTGTGTCTCTTTATTAACATTGAGCAAACTGTTCGGAAGTCAACTGAATCAAGAAGTCGAATAGTAGCTCCCAGTTGGATAGACTTTGAGTCCCCAACCATGGAAGAGGGATTAACGCGACCCATCGGCCGCATCGCCGCTGAAGCCACTCGACTGGGTTTGAGTGGAGGACATCACAATCCTAGAAGACACCATCCTCAAAAATGTTCGAAATAAAGGAGAAATGAACAGAGTCGGAAGTGGTGCAAAACCAAATGCAAATATATTATAGAAGCTAAACGAAATTTTCCACTAAAATGGCGTCTTCGTCGATTTGGCTGTCGTCGGCGGAAAGTGAAATTTTCTGGCAATATGTCGGAACCTTGCGTTAAAAATTGAGCCTTGCCACTGGATCCGCGGGATAGCAACAGACGCCTGTTTTGTAATCAACCTTTCTTCACATAAAATGCTAGTCTGAGGTTGAATGATCTGCAGCAACCATCCCGACGACCACCACCAATGTGATGGTTTTCCATTGCAACTTCTACAAAGGCTGCTGAGTCCGCTCTGCGTAAAGGCTTGTTCGACCGCTCTCTGCAGAGTGCAGAGTGCGGAATCTTGATCAAAATTCTCGCGTGCGTCGGAGAGCTGCTTTCTCAATAAATTAAGCCCGTAAGCCCCGCCCCTTTGTGGTCTGATATGGGTGTAAATATGATGTGCACTCATAACGATTAATGAAGGGGCGGGGTAATGGAATTACTTCATTAGATATAAGAAAGCTGCTTTTCGGCTCGCGCGATCCATTTTGATCGGGATTCCGCAGATAAGGGACCGTTCGGAGAATGTTATGGCAAGTAGGAGAAAATACAACAAAAATAAATAAAAGATTTTAAAAAAATAGGTAACAAATCGTAGACAAATCAAAATACTGGAGACGTCTCCGACGGAAAGACACAAAAAAAAAACAAATCAAAACAAGGCACCTTACATTTTTTTAACGAAGAGTCCTAGTTGGAAATCGCATTATAAGTGAAAAAAAAAATTGTTTTGCACTTTTTTTCCCAAACAATTTCGTCAAAAATCCAAAAACCAAATATACAAGAAAAGCAAATCATTTTTCACGCTAAGCACGCCATAATCTAACACATGAGATTCAAAATAATTATTACCAATGGGAAAAAGTATATCTTTGTCGTCATTTTTCAACGAATTATAACTGAAAATACATCTTCCACTCGAAACTTATGATCTGTTCGTAAAAAAAATCGTTGTTAAATTGACATTTCAATTTTTATGACTCAAAATCATCTGGGGGATTACTAGGCAGTAAATACGGCCACTACATGGAAAATAATAAGTAGAGCTCTTGTTAATAAACAGAAAGACAATTAATTTGTTGGTGGCAATATAGTTGCCACTGCTTTATAAATGGTTAAACCGCACTTTGCGGAATCCCGATCAAAATGGGTCCCGCGCCAGAAAGCAGCTTTCTTGTATTCAATTAATTAAGCCTGTAAATTTGAATGGATGGAATCACAAACAGATGCCAAGCTTCCACGTCAAACGGCGATGCTACCGAAACAGTCCATTTTTGCAATTAAACCTTTCTGTTCAGAAAATGCTAGTCCTGAGAAGAACCAATTTTCTTTCCCCAATGCGCCTTTCCAACAACTAACTAATACCACAATTTGTAATAAATGTAATGTAATAAATGTAGTGTAATAAAAGCATCGTCACTGGCGGCACGGGACTGCAACATTGATATTTCTGTAGTCAACCCTTTCTTCATATAAAATGCTGGTTTGTTGAGGTTGAGTGATCTGCAGCAACACACTGAGAGCCACCACCAATGCGATTAATTTCCGTTGAAAATGTTACCAGCGCCTTTGTGATGCTGTGTCCGCTCCGCTGCGAGCGCTTTGATGCGTCCACTCTGCGTGAAATTTTGTTCAAACTGAGGATTAGTTCCAAGCCCGCAAGTGATTGATTTTTGATGTCTGTGCTAGTGATGCATTTACGTGATTGGTTGGTTTACCTAATTATCGATAATAAATAGTTGAAAATCAGTATTTTCATATAAAGCGTTGACTCATCCTTGATCGAATGGTCCAAAAAAATTGAAAATCCATCGTGAAACGGCTGAGATATTAAACTTTAAAGTTTATCATATTTTCGTGACGGTCCCCGATTTTCGCAATCGTAAAGTGTGCCCCAATATAGAAAAGACAGACGTAGTCCTACATCAAAAAAAAGTTTGCATAAATACAATTACAAAAAGATAATCAATATTTGCGAGACTTGTGAGAGATTTAATTCAAAAAATGTATTGCAGGTAACCACTTTCCTTCGGTGGGGTTTGAACCCGTGACACTCAGTACGATGGCAACGGCGCTACGAAGGACAACAGTCGACCTCGCAGTATTAGCCAAATGGTTACTAAGTCGAATGGTCATTAGGCAGATTGAGAATTAAGTTCTTCCGTTTTTCTATTATTTTTCCTTCTCTCTTAACCTTCTTCCAGCTTCCATTCTTTCTTGTTCCTTCTTTCGTCCTTCTTTCTTCCTTCTTTCAACCTTATTTCTTCCTTCTTTCGCCCCTCTTCCGACCTTCTTTTTTTTCCTTCTGCTTTTTGCCTTATTTTTTCTTCCTTTTTCTTCTACTATTTTTCTTCTTACTTTTCCTTCTTTCTTTATTTTTCTACTTCGTTCTTTCTCCTTACTTCTTCCTTCTTTGTTCTTCATATTTCCCTCTTCCTATTTTGTACTTTTATCACTCTTCTTTCTTACTATTAGCTCCTTCTAACTTTTCCCATCCTTTTAGTTCTTCCATCATGTTTCCTTTTAACTCTTTAATTCGTTTTAATTCTTCTGCCTATTCCCTTCTTTATTTTCCCTTATTTCTTCATCCTTCTGCTTTTTTCCTTCCTTATTCTTTCTTCCTTCACCCTTCTTCCTTTTTTCTTTCTCCTTCTTTATTATTTCTTCTTATTTCTTCCATTCTCCCTTCTTCTCTCCTCTTTCTTGCTTCTGTTTTCCTATTCCTTCTTTATTTTTTTCTTCTATTTTCATTTTACTTTCTTTCATCTTCTGTTTTCCATCCTTCAATATGTTTCTTCTTCTCTCTTTCTTCTATCTTCATTGATCATCCTTCTTTTTTTCTTATTTCTTCTTCCTCCTTCCAATCTTCCTTTTTCTCTTCTCCTACCTTATTCATTTTTTTCTTCTTTTTTTCCTTCTCCTTTATTCCTTTTTCTCTGTTCGTTCTTCCTTCTTTCTCCTTGCTTCTTCCTTCTTCTTTCTTCCTTCATTATTCTCTCTTAATCCTTTTTTTACTTACTTTCTTCTCCTTGCTTCTTATTTTTTTCGCTTGTTCTTCTTCCTTTTTCCGTTTATCCTTATTAGTTTACTATTTACCATGTTCCGTCTTCCTTCTTCCTTCCTACTTCTTCGTTCTTTTTCCTTCTTTTTTACTTCCTCGTTTTCTTTCTCCCTTCTTTCTAATTTTTTCTTCCTTTTTCCTTCCGCCTTTTTACGACTTCCTTCTGTTTTCTTCGATCTTTTTTCTTTCTACTTCCTTCTTCATTAGGCTTTCGCCTTCTTCTTTCTTCATTCTTCCTCCTTCCTTCTTTCTTCTTCAATTTCTGTCTTCTTTCTTCATTCTTCGTCTTTCTTTTCCATTATTCCATTATCATCTTTCATTTTTCTTAATACTCCTTCCTCCTCAATTCTTAACTCCCACTTCTTATTTCTTAAATCGCATTTCTTATTTTACACTTCTCACTCATCACTTCTAATATCTAATTTCTCATTTCTTTCTTCTCATTGCTCACTTCCTACTCCTCACTTCTCATTTGGCCTACTGAGAACAATTCGGCCAATGGCCTTCAGCTTTAAATTTCAATTTTCATTTTACTTTCTTTCATTTTCTGTTTTCCATCCTTCAATATGTTTCTTCTTCTCTCTTTCTTCTATCTTCATTGATCATCCTTCTTTTTTTCTTATTTCTTCTTCCTCCTTCCAATCTTCCTTTTTCTCTTCTCCTACCTTATTCATTTTCTTCTTCTTTTTTTCCTTCTCCTTTATTCCTTTTTCTCTGTTCGTTCTTCCTTCTTTCTCCTTGCTTCTTCCTTCTTCTTTCTTCCTTCATTATTCTCTCTTAATCCTTTTTTTACTTACTTTCTTCTCCTTGCTTCTTATTTTTTTCGCTTGTTCTTCTTCCTTTTTCCGTTTATCCTTATTAGTTTACTATTTACCATGTTCCGTCTTCCTTCTTCCTTCCTACTTCTTCGTTCTTTTTCCTTCTTTTTTACTTCCTCGTTTTCTTTCTCCCTTCTTTCTAATTTTTTCTTCCTTTTTCCTTCCGCCTTTTTACGACTTCCTTCTGTTTTCTTCGATCTTTTTTCTTTCTACTTCCTTCTTCATTAGGCTTTCGCCTTCTTCTTTCTTCATTCTTCCTCCTTCCTTCTTTCTTCTTCAATTTCTGTCTTCTTTCTTCATTCTTCGTCTTTCTTTTCCATTATTCCATTATCATCCTTCATTTTTCTTAATACTCCTTCCTCCTCAATTCTTAATTCCCATTTCTTATTTCTTACTTCGCATTTCTTATTTTACACTTCTCACTCATCACTTCTAATATCTAATTTCTCATTTCTTTCTTCTCATTGCTCACTTCCTACTCCTCACTTCTCATTTGGCCTACTGAGAACAATTCGGCCAATGGCCTTCAGCTTTAAATTTCAATTTTGTAATTGCTTTTTGGTTTTCGGAAAATTCTATGATATTTTCAATAACTTCAACGTTTTCAAAAATAACTGCATCCATAAAATTGTATCAATCAAAAATTTCTCTAACGATGTGTAAATTCGAATTGCAAGAATTACCGAAAGTTGGCAACATTTTACCAGGATTTATAGAGCACATAATGAGGTGCTGTAGGACTTGTTGACAATTTTAAAATATCATTCGTATCAACATATGGTAGACCGGGAGGACCAACACGCACTGGGAGTTTTCGAAAGAAAAGTGCTGCCTACCATCTATGATGGGGTGCGGATGATGGACGGTACGTGGAGGAGGCAAATGAACCACGAGTTGCATCAGCTGTTGGGAGAAGCATCCATCGTTCACATCGCGAAAATCAGAAGACTGCGGTGGAGCAAGGTGGATTGAACAAGTGGAGGACGATTTGCGGATCATTGACAGACTGCGTGGTTGACGACGTGTAGCCATGGACCGAGCTCAATAGAGAAGACTTGTATGCACTACTCAGGCCACTCCGGCCTTAGTCTGGTAATAAATAAAATCGTATCAACATAAAGTCTCTAGAAGAATTGAATATAAGTAAACGGCTTGGATGATTTTACAAACGGCACATTAATTTGTGCAATGCAATAAATCGACGGAATCTTTGCAAATAACTAAAAAAAAAATGAACACATGATAGGGGAACGGACGGCTTTGGCAGGTTTTGTTCTATTATTGACAGGGGGATTTTTGTCGACCGAATTTTATGAAATTTGGCCACAATATTGTTTGATATGCAAAGAATGTTTGGGCCAAATTTGAGCATAATCAGTCATAAAAAAACCCCTGCCAATAATAGAACAAAACCTGCCAAAGCCGTCATTACCCCAAATTCAATGTGAGCAAATCGTAGCGTGTGCAAAATTACGGGTTTCAAGCAAAACATCTTGAAAATTGGATTCAATCGAGTTAGCAGTTTCCAGTTTGTAATTTAAATCAGGTTGGCAAAATAGTTGCAGTACATTGGGACGGATTTTCAATTGGATGTAGGGATCGAGCTTTTTCGTTGGTAGCAAATTAGAATTTCCTTGAAGAATTAGAAATTTTCCATAAAAATCAAAAAAATGCGTAAATGAGTAATAAATAAATATAAAATTTCCACAAATAATACAAAATTTCTATAAACAACGAAAAATATGAAATTAAAAATAATCAATAAAGAGCGATAAAAAAAGAAAATTTCCATACAAAATACAAATAAAAACTGAAATTGGCAGAATTTTCCATGAATTTTTTTTTTTAAATAGAAGGGGTCATTTATACAAAAACTGATCAGTTTCATTGCCTTTTTATATTGTATATGCATATATATATATATATATATTGTAGCCGCGCGTCTTACCGCACGGCTAAGGAGGGCCCTTATGAACTCTGAAACTACTGAACCAATCGGTGTGAAAATTTGTATGTAGAGTAGAGTGTATGGTTCGAAATCCCTCCCTCTTAAGTGGAGTCCTATATAAATGAAACATCAATTTATTCATAACTCGAGAATTAATTAAGCAAATGGAACCAAATCTGGCTTGTGGAGGCTTAGGAAGGGAAGATGTGTTTCTGTGGTGATTCGAAAACTCTCCCCCTTCTGGAAAAGAGGGCTGCACTACAAATGACACACATTTCAGCATAACTCGACAACTATTTAATCAGAGAATTAATCAATTTTAGGTGAAACGAAGTTCGAAAGGGGTCTGCTTGTGAGAAATGAAAATAAATCATTTATTTATTTTGAACCGTCTAAGACGAGGGGCCCTCCTTACCGCACGGCTACTTAATCAGAGAATTAATCAATTTTAGGTGAAACGAAGTTCGAAAGGGGTCTGCTTGTGAGAAATGAAAATAAATCATTTATTTATTTTGAACCGTCTAAGACGAGGGGCCCTCCTTACCGCACGGCTACAAAGCAAGACCATGTTGAGGGTGGCTGGGTTCGATTCCCGGTGCCGGTCTAGGTAATTTTTGGATTGGAAATTGTCTCGACTTCCCTGGGCATAAAAGTATCATCGTGCTAGCCTCATGATATACGAATGCAAAAATTGTAACCTGGCTTAGAAACCTCGCAGTTAATAACTGTGAAAGTGCTTAATGAACAATAAGCTGCGAGGAGGCTCTGTCCCAGCGTGGGGATGTAATGCCAATGAGAAGAAGAAGACGAGTTTAGTACTCTCCATTTAGTTCCACCTTGTCGACTTGTCGAAGTCGAGTCAAGTTCGAGACACTGAAGACGACCACACAGTTGTCATCAAAATACGTAT
Source organism: Armigeres subalbatus (assembly GCF_024139115.2). Taxonomy (NCBI): domain Eukaryota; kingdom Metazoa; phylum Arthropoda; class Insecta; order Diptera; family Culicidae; genus Armigeres; species Armigeres subalbatus. Next base: position 441,536,656 of record NC_085140.1, read on the forward strand.
CTGCAAAGATATCGAAATAATTGGTGGAATGAAATGGAGAGTACTAAACTCTAAAAAGAGCTCAAATATTTTTTTTATTTATTTTGAATTAAATATCTACGACTTGATAAAAAATATAATTACCAGCATTATATGCTTAGCCAAATATACGGAAACTTCTGAACAAATCTGATTTAAAGTAGTTTTAGATACTCAAAAAAATGCATGAAAAAGTGATAAGATCCTGTAATGGGTATACACTACAATATAAAAGCTTCATCTTAATCTTTCTGGAGCATCATTCTACTCTCAGATTTCTAGTAACAGGCTTTGAATCCATTCCGATTCAATTGGATATTTTAACAAATCTTTGCTTCTTTGTTTTTGTTGTGTGCGTTATTAGATTGAATAACCGAACTCATATGCGGTCATTTTTTATTTGCGACAAACTGACTTGATATTTTTACGACTTTTCCTGAACAAACATTCCTATTCAACAGTTGCATTCGATAATACTATGTTGGAAATGGGCTTTACAGGTGCTAACTCGAAAACGATGAAAATTCATATGGGACTGATATACGATTATAGGCAGTATAGCTAGGTTATAACCACTTGCTTTCGGTGGCAACCAATGATGAATTTGTATATTATGTGAAAAGTCCAATTAAACAATATAATATATTATATTATTATTCCCCTTTCTTTCCTTCTAATAATTTCTTGTTTATAATTCTCGCTTAACTTTTCAAAAGGTCCTAAGTAACATTTTTTTCATGAATTAATTTGAATAGCGCAATCAACAGAACAACATGAAAGCTTCTGATTGCAGTACTCAAATTAATTCATGAAAAAAATGTTACTTAGGACCTTTTGAAAAGTTAAGCGAGAATTCTTATTTTGCTTATAAACAAACATTGGAAGGCAAATTCCTGCTAAAGCAAGCATTTCCTTAGAAGACCAAGGCACGTATCCGATAGAATAGGGTTTCCTCTATCAGGTAGGGGATTTAGTTATAGAAAAAAATGATTGCATTCTATGGAAATAAGATACGCCCTAATCGCAAATCGGTCCCGAGTTGTCACTACATCCCCCACTGCTGCATTGCTGTCTCGCAGCTGTTTATTCAGCACATTCGCCGTTTTTAACTTCAAGGTTTCTAAGCCAAGTTAGCATTTTTGCATTCGTATGTCATGAAGCTAACACGATGCTAGTTTTATGCTCAGGGAAGTTAAAAAAATATCCAAACCGAAAATTTCCTAGACCGAACCCTGTAATCGCCACCTTTAACATGGTTTTACTTCGTTGCGGCGTATCTTACAGCAGGGATAAGGAAGGACCGCTAGAGAAATTTAAAAAAACATTCTATATTCTACTCACATCGATGAGTTTTCTTAAATTCATCATTGTCAATCTTATGCTTTTTCGTACTGTAACTCGTTTCTGTGCAGCTCACGCCATTTCAACCGTCTGTGCTTCATGTGTCCATATTTTCCGATTGTTTGTGTCGAAATGCCATGTTTTCCGTCAGTCATTGATTTCCTTTCGGATGGGTTTTTCTGCCGTCGCCATGGACGACACACACTCCCTTGGCAAGATCCCAATCCAACACCGAATCGATCGTGATGAGCACTTCTGTCATCAGTCGAGAAAGCTCGTTTTTCACGTGGTGTCCATTCCGACCGGGTTTGTGCAATCAAGAGCATGGCAAGGCTCCGCAAGGAGGACAGTTGAAGTACGGTTTGTTTGGACATGTTTTGTTGCGGCTGTGGTCGGACTTTTCCCACTTGACGGGGAAAAGTGTCTGACACTTATCCGAGCAAAAATGTCGCCGTCGTGACCAAGAGCGTGACGACAGGAATGAAAATGTCTTGATTATTTACTACTGACAGCAGTTTAGTGACACCTGTGCAAGTGTAGGAACTCAGCGGTATTGTATTCAGTTGCATTGCACGAGTTAATTTTATGCATTCCTGCTAATCCATCGGTGGAATCGTTCAAGCGGAGGTTTTGGAATGGCTTCTCAAAGCTTCATCATGTAGTCCTTTCTATCTTCCTTTCGTCATCTGCTGGTCCCGATTGATTGATGCTTCCAATCAGCTAATTTTAATGTTTAAAAGCGCTATAAAAATAATGATTTTGAATTCCATCCACCAATTCAATCTTCATCGATCTAAACTCACTCGTGGAAAACATTTTGTATTCGAGCAACACTCTCACCACTGACGCGCAGAGGCTATTGATTTACATAAAATTGATTTCGATTAAATTACCACGTCGCATCGTGGCCCAGCCAGGTGAGCCTTTGCACTGACGATCCCGGGGTCTTTATGACTAAAAACACATCAAAACTAAGACCACGGCTTCTGGAGTTTCCCTTTGTGTAGGGGTAAGTGATATGCAATTGGTAATGTAAATGCGAATTCCTAACAAATTTTGTTTGAAGAAACATTTGTTGATTATCGGAAATGTGAAACTATTATAGAAGTTTTTGAACACATCTGTTGATCAGATCTTCATTTTTCTTAGTATTTTTTTACAGAATAAAACAGTTCAAAATACCACACACTCATACCCCCGATGCTGATCGATCTTTTTCTGTCTCCCCATCCCCATTCCAATCAAAGTGCCTGTCGATTCCGCCAGCATTGAACCGATCATGACAAGGTGAACGCTTGGCGTGTCTAGCAAAGAGACAGACAGCCATTGCTACCATACTTTGCGTTGTCCGGCCCCTTCTCCTCTTCGAATCAAAAAGAGTCTCCGGAGGCCACTTTATACCTAATTTGATCGCTTTGATGACCGCTTGGAGGGCTCCTGATTCCGAAGCAGCGATGATCACCACCACATGGGCTGAGGCTTGGCTGGCCCCGCTGATGAACCACGCGAGACTTCAGCTCGCAGCATGGCATCATCCGCAGCGTGGCCCAGCACCAGCGTTCATATCGGACAGCTCGACCTGCTACCGTTTCTGATGGTACGCGAGCTTCCATTGTCATAAACCGGAGACGGACTGAACTGGGGAGGGTGGTTGGTTGGAGCCTGGTGGGACCGCCATTATGCATATCAATACGGCAAAAATATAATACGGCAAGATGAGAGAGTGGACGGATTATGAATTCAAATGTGACAAGAAGCCACTTGTGTTACGCCCTCTCGTTTCGAGATAGTTAAAGGCGATTTTGTTTTGATTTTCGAAAGTCGTGAGAAAGACTAATTTATTGATCCAGAAGTAGTATGATCGTAACAGCAAAGATTAAACAAGATTATCGTTTCAAAATATCAATTTGTATGACACAATAATCGATAACAGAAAGTGGGAGGTGAAATATGGTTCACAAGAATACGAAAACGTTGTTGTAGTGGTTCAAATCATAACCATATTGCACATGATGAGCTTCAATATAACGTCAATTATAGCATATCGGTGGCATTTGCGAGTAAAAAAACATCCGGCGTAACAATACAGCGTTTGATGTACTTTTAATTTTTTTTAGGAGGATTAGCACAAAACCCCAGGAAACATATGCATTAGGGTGGCTCAAAAAACACTTTTTCAATTTTTTTGATGGGCCGCCCTCTTATTCGGTTCTATTTGATGCCCTGATGCTCTGGAAAAAAATTCAGCCAAATCGGTCAACGTTTGGGCGGTGCTAAACTCGTTGGAAGTTTATATGGAAAAGTGTATGCAGAAACATCCAAAAACAGGGATTTGCAGTTGGATGACACAATTTACGATCAAGAACAATGATACTCATTCAGTTTTTGTAGAATTAAATACAGAATGTTATGCTGAAAACCGCGAGAAGATTAGAGTTTCTTAGGCAAAGATATTAGCATTTTACTGGAGTGTTGTAGGGGTGAATTTATTTCTTTTCAAAGGTAAAAGAAACGAAATTTGGTCAAACCCCACTTCAGAGAAATGTTAATAACTTAGCCGGACAAACTCTAATCTTCTCGCGGTTTTCTGCATAACATTCTGTATTAAATTCTTCAAGATCTGAATGAGTATCATAGTTCTTCATCGTAAGTTGTGCCGTCCAACTGCAATTCACTGTTTTTGGATGTATCTGCATACATTTTTGCATATAAACTTCCAACGAGTTTAGCACCGCCCAAACGTTGACCGATTTGGCTGAAATTTTGTCCAGAGCGTCAGAGCATCAAATATAACCGCGGCCCATCAAAAAAATTGAAAAAAGTTTTTCCCATACTAATTTGAGCCACCCTAATATGCATATTATTACATGTTCTAAATCCTTATAAAATTTTGGGTCAAATAGATATATAAATATCGAAATTGTTTAAAAAATGGCTTTCTGGGACGCAATTTGTTGAGTGACGTTACAGCGCGTGAGACTTCGTGGCTTCGTACCTCGACTTAATCATGGTTGATTTTCGCTCCAAAAAAATGACGAGGTAATATGTCCAAAATACGGACTAAGTGCGTTTTATTCGAATTGATATTGCACCAATTTTTTTTTTAATTTTTCGTTTATTTTGAAGGCTCATTTGCCCTGAGGCGTTACGGAGCCAAACTCAAGTTTTTGTACAATACATTTCTTGATTTACCTATACATAGTGTTAGTTTTGGGGAACCGAAAGACTCGCGGTTTGGTCGAGGTTAGGGAATACAATAATACAGTAGGAAATGAAAGGATTTTGGGGTATTTAAGTAATTACGATGCTGTTTGCACCTAAATGAAAATGATATATTGTTTGATAATTTATTAGACGAAATCCTGGGTGTTGATCAATTGTGCGGAGGGTCAAATCTAATGCCTAAAAGTAAGAAATCTCAAACACATATTTTAGTTTCTTTGCAAGATCCCAACGAGAGAAACAAAAATATGTCTTTCGAGCAAAATAAAAAAGTGTTTGGTCTTACGTAAAACTGCGGCATAACTGAAATTGATCACTTGTCTTAAGACGAGTTTGTACAATCCCATTGAGTTCCACCACTTAATTTGTACCTTGACGTTGACAGATAAGTATTCCGACCTCAACAGTAAGTTCGTCTTCAGTGTCTTTTGATCGTTTTATGGAAAATTATATTTGAAATCTAATGATAATTTATATAATGATAATAGAAGAAAGTGTGTACAATTAGACTTAACATTCCGAATGCACGCTTTGAAACAGCAATCTTCAATCGTTCCATAGAATCCGGAGCATGTCAAGCAACGACAACAACAATGAATAATGGAAAAATCTAAAAATAGATTCGGTGTGGATTCTGGCAGCAGAATACCACAGTAGATCTCGGCACAGTAACGGTTAAGTAACACATAAGGGTTAAGTAGTGCGCATAACAGAAGCAAGAGGAGAGACGTGAGAGATGATAATTGGGAAGTGAGAAGCGAGATGTTTAGGAGAGAGTGCTGAGATATACTACAGAATAGAACAGTAAGTAGAACATTAAGGAAGACGGAAGAAGGAAGAAAGAAGATGGAAGAAAAAAGAAGGAAGAAAAAAGAAGGAAGAAGGATGAAGGAAGAAGGGAGAAGGAAGAAGGAAAAATAAAAAAGGAAAAAGGGAAAAGGAAAAAGGAAGAAGGAAGAAGGAAGAAGGAAGCAGGTTGAAGGAAGAAGGAAGAAATAAGAAAGAAGAAAGAAGAAAGAAGAAAAAAGAAAGAAGTAGGTTGAACGAAAAAAAGAAAAAAAAAGAAAACAGATAGAAGCAGGAAGAAAGCAGAAAATAGTTAAAGGTAAGTTTTTATTTAAACTTTATGGTTGTTTTATTTTTTATTTTTCATGGAAAAAATCAAGTAAGGAAGAAAGTAATTAAGGATGAAGGTAAAAGCAAAATTGAAAGAAGAAGGAAGAAGAAAGAAATAAGAAGGAAGAAGGTAGAAGAAGGAAGAAGAAAGGTGAAAGGTTAAAGAAAGGAAAAGGAAGAGAATGGAAGCTGGAAGATGGAGGAAGAAAAAAGAGAAAGAACAAAAGCAAAAAAGGAAGACGGACAAAGGAAGAAAGAAGAAAACCGAATAATAGACGATAAGAGGGAGAAAGAGGTAGGAAGAAGAAAGTAGGAAAAAATAAGGATTATTTGTAAAATTTTCAATTCTTACATCTTGTTCCTCACTTATTTTTTCCCACGTCTCTCTTCTTTTTTTCTCACTTCTTTTTTCTTATTTCTTCTCTCACTTCTCACTTCTCAATTCTTCCTCTTTTCACTCCACTTCTCAGTTCTCGCTTCTCACTTCTTCTTCTTCTTATTGGCATTACATCCTCGTTTGTACCCCGTTTGGCATAAAGTCATTTGACATAATGGCCGTCTGGCATAACGGTCGTTTGGCAAAGGGTCATTTGGTATAATTGTTATTTGAGCTGTGTAATAGATAAGTAAGATTTGATGAGCCATTCAGTTACGTGGTTTCCTTTATATGGGCAATACATGATAATTGGGAACGGAATTGTACGGCGTGACATGTTAAGAATAAAGAAGCTTCCTGTCAAAACGGGACCATTTGAAATGTTGACGCACCTACCAGCAAGACAGATCAGTATTAAATTAAATTGGCATTGGTGCCTTGTTTTGTCTTTCATGTAAGGGGAAGCGAGAAAACTTGCCCATTTCTCCCTTTTACTAGCAAACGGTTTCTAAGAAAGGATCATATTTCCCATTGCATTGAACCAAGCTTACCAAATTCTTGAATTGAAAGAAGGAGTCATATTCTCTTTGGCTTCTGCTGGGAAAATGCCTCCTTCAAAAGAAAGGATAATTATTTCCTTTTCCTTAAGCCGAGTAAGCAACCTGAATGAAGGAAGAAATCATATCGTCTCTTGCCGTCTGTCAGGCAAATGCACCTTTCGAAAGAAGGGAAATATCTTCCCGTGTCTTAAGCCAAGCAAATTCCTGAATTGGAAGAAGGAACCATTTCGAATCTATGACATTACCCATATATCCATTAGAGTAGAGTGGGGCAAGAGTACGCACTTAGTTTTCAATCGATCATGTGGCCCTTATGAAGCAAGCTTCTGCATATCAAATCAGTGTCGATGATTCATATACTCTTCCTTTATGTTACCCAGTGGAAAAAATATTGAAATTATTGAGATTCGGTTTGGTAGAACCCTTTTTGCAAGACAAGTGAAAAACGCACTCTTACCCCATCGGTGGGGTAAAAGTGCGCATCGGGTGGGGTAAGAGTACGCATTTATCCAATCATGTTCTTAAGTATATATTAACACAAATAAGAGCTAATAACATTTAATTGATGTTTAATGAGCATATATTAGGGAATGTTTAAAAATTACGTAACTCTTAAAGGGGGAGGGGTTCCTAAAAATGTGCACTTTCTTACGAAAAACCATTGTTTTTATATATACAAAAAACTACAGAGTTAAAAATATATATCAGGTTTCGCGTGGCGTATACAAAGGCATTTTCCTTAAAGAAAGTCCATCAATCACGTAACGTAAAATTTGGCTATTTCATCAACCCTCCCCTCCCATTTTTACACTATTTGTATGAATCCTTTAAAAATTATATGGATCGTCACACATCTCGCAACCCCTCCCAGCGAAACGTTGCGTATTTTATTAAGGTTTCTTTTGATTAAATGAAATTATTATATAGATGAAATTGTGTTTGCGTACTATGTTTAGGTGTACAACAAGTCCTAATACAATTTCATTATTTCGCTTCAGTGCTTTGTTCGCTAAGTCCTTTCTAACACCGAATTACTTCAACTTATCCTAAAAATTTGTGATAATTTCGAATCCTGTCCCTATTTTCTTAGTTGTGAATCTTTACGCTTTGGAAGAAGTCTTATTTCAGTCGGAGATACGGGTTTGACATCATAACTTGAAGATTCATATGCGTACTCTTGCCCCACCGGTTCCTGCGTACTTTTACCCCACAGTCCCAAAAATTATTCAAGTAATGGTTTTGACTTCTTAGAAAACCAACCGGATTGGTGTTCTGTACCATAAAGTACTCTATACAATAGGTTATCGAAATGGTATAATGTTCACCTGATTGCACGTATACATGGTAATGAAATACTAGTTGCGGAAATCCAATTATTTTTAGCAAAATGACCAAAAAGTTATCTTACTCCATATCTCCCTTGTTGTTTATTCAAATCGTTTACAATTACACATGATAATAGTTGGCCAGAATACCTGTCAAACTGATGCAGTGCTGCTAGTTTATCTTTTTTTATTACTTCAAAAAATCGAAAACGTACTCTTACCCCACGCGCACTCTTGCCCCACTCTACTCTACCCATAATGCCATTAGTCCAAGGGACACTACCACGAACGTCATTACTCGAATAAATGTCATCACCCATCATCCCGAATGAGCCAGTATCCCCAGTAGTCTTGATTTAAAGTTTATTATAAAGTTAAAAAAAAATTGTCAATAGAAATTTATTTAAAATTCATGTGAATGATTATTACTTGTTTTACGACTTATTCAATAGCAGGGCGACTCCAGTTGAGTAAATTACACAATTTTTACTAGAATTTTTATCGTGGCATCTTATTTATTTTTCGATCCTTTTACAAGGTTCACCGTGTTGGACTCGATTAGTTCTTGATCCAAAAACTCCCATCCCAGCACGTGATATTGCTACCTTTGAAGATTGTTCAAGCTGAGGTGAGAATTTCGAGAAAATTTCAGCCCACGTCGACTGGGCTTGACACGGGCCAACGCATTTATTTAAAGAAGGTGTTATCTTCTATGTTCGCCATATACCGGGCAAATGCGTTCATTAAAACAAGGCATTATCAACTCTGTTCGCCTTATATCGGGCAAATGCGTTCATCTACAGAAGGCATTATCACCTGTGTTCGCCTTAAACCATTATCCTCTGTTTGCCTTATATTGGACAAATGCGTTTATTAAAAGAAGGCATTATCATCTCCGTTCGCCTTAAACTGGGTAAATTCGTTCATTTGAAAAAGGCATTATCTCCTCTGTCTGCCTTATATTGAACAAATGCATTCATCTAAAGAAGGCATTATATCTTATGTTTGCCTTCTTCTTCTTCTTCTTCTTCTTGGCATTACATCCCCACACTGGAACAGAGCCGCCTCGCAGCTTAGTGTTCATTAAGCACTTCCACAGTTATTAACTGCGAGGTTTCTAAGCCAGGTTACCATTTTTGCATTGCCCAGGGAAGTCGAGACAATTTCCAATCCGAAAATTGTCTAGACCGGCACCGGGAATCGAATCCAGCCACCCTCAGCATGGTCTTGCTTTGTAGCCGCGCTTCTTACCGCACGGCTAAGGAGGGCTCCCGCTTCTCACTTACCATTTCTTACTTTCCTCTTCTCACTTATCACCTTTTACCATTCACGTCTCGCTTTTCATTACTCACGGCTTATTTCTTTAATTTGTGAGAACTGTCTCATTCCCCACTTCTAGTTGTACACGTCATGTAGTTCTTATCACTAACTTCTCATTGCTAACTTTCCACTATTTACTAGCAATCTATTTTTTTTTCCAGTACCGTCGTTCGGGTTGACATAGGGCCCAGAGGATAAGATTGGGCCAAAAACGAAAAATGTTTCCAATCCTCATATCTCAGAAATCTTTTACATAACTAGTTTTTAGATCGATTTTTTAGATATTTTATATAGCAGTTCTGGTTTTGACGTAGAACTACGTCTGTCTTTTCTATATTGGGGTACACTTTGCGATTGCAAAAAATTGAAAAACGTCACGATGAAACGTCCGTTTCTCGATGGATTTTCAATTTTCTTAGACCATTCGATCAAGGAAGAGTCAACGCTTCATACTCAATGTACACTGAAGTCGATTGTTACGCGGTTATTTTTACAGAAATCGTTTTTTCCGCGATTTTTTTTCACGCGAATTTCTGGATTTCCGCGGTTTATTCAGACATATTTTGGGATTTACGCGGTTTTTAACGTTGTTTCAATTTACGCGGCCCATATCCTCCGCGTAAAGACCGACTCTAGTGTGTTACAATACAATATATATAATATTTACTATTAAAAACTTGCTAACAGTTTAGCACTCGGTTTCGGTGATTCAGTCAATCTTGTAAGTGCATCGCAAGCTTCTTCTTCCACAGCACTACATTCCAACTAGAACTTGGCCTGCTTTTCAACTTGGTAATCTATAAGCATTTTTTTAGTTATTAATTAAAAGTTTTTTATGTCTGCCATTGCAGGGATTTTAGCTGGTGCAGTCTGTTTATGCTAGCTTAAATGTGCGTTTTCCTTGGAAAGCTTGGCGGTGTTTGACGGTAGCTTCTTACTCATGTCTATTGATGCCAGTAGAGGGGCTCGGAATTTTCTTCGCTTCTGCAGTTAATGCGTTCTGGTAAACTTTCTTTGGCTCGTTTTTGCTGATTCGTAGGTTTCTGCTGGAATAAACGACGCAATTCACGTGAAGGAATAATAATTATTATCAATAACGCCGTTGACATCCCAGCTTTCGCAATGGGGTTTTCTGTAATGAGCCACCAGGGGTTTAGACTGACTTAGCGACGGGTGGTTATTCTCTGTAGCAGTTTGCGTCGGTGATGGTTGCAGCTGTACACTATTCGCGAAGTCGAAGCAAATTCTGCTCTTCCCTCCTATGGGAAATCCCATTGCTATCTGTCAGAGTTTGAGTGAAACATGGCCGCCATCTCCTCCTCTCTGTTGCTCTACTGTAAAAACTCATAAAGAACTGTCATTATTTGTGTGAAGAATTTTGCTTCGACTTCGCGAATCAGCCAGGGTTGTGTTTTTCAAATTTTGTAATCGATTATCATTTAAATGTAAACCTAACTAATACTAATTCAATGTCAACAATGAAGTTCAATCGGATGTTCGGCATTGTGTGTTGGTGTTATGTAGGAAAATAACTTAAAAAGTAGCATTTACCAGTGCTTCGAATCGAGATACAATTATCGAACGATTTTTACTCTCTAGCGAGTATTTATCATTTGGTAATTTGGATATGTGAACGCTTGAGAATGTTGTTCATCCTCGATTATTTGAAAATTTTATTTTTATCTTCCTTTTCAAATGTTGGTCCAAAAATTATATACATCGCCAGTTTTCGTAATGCTCACTCAATCTCAGGAGCATAGGATAAACAACGAAAGCAGATACAGCTACGTACGCAGAATACAGCTACGTTTCCAGTTCAAATTGCATTTTACAAAATATTGTGTACTTGAGCTAAATATTTTATACTTGTGGACCTTTTCCATATAAAATATGTACTCGTAAGGACATTTCATTCTACAGGTTTTAGGGTAACGGCTGTTTTTTGGACCGGGCTTATATTTTGGACCACCTTGCTAAATTTTGCATTTATATCACACAAAACTAAATAAAACATGCAACATATACATTTTATTGCAAAAAGAAACTATCCATAAGGTATCTCCTACATTTGTTTTATATAAAATATAGCAATTATGAAAAATATTGTCAAGAATTTAATCATTCCTGCTGGATTAGACCAAAATCAAGACGACATTGTAAAATTGAAGTCACCTTTCGAAAGCTGTAAATTTATTTGTACATAGATTTAAAACATGGCAATGATGTTGTTGACTTATTAAAACCTTATTGAAGCAGTTTCATATCTCGAACAAAACATTATAAGTTTAAAACCAGTATTCTGAGGCATGTCCAAAATAGGTTCATTTTAATTGAACCGAACATATTTTCGACATATCTTCTTTTTAAGATCTAGATCTCTTAAACTTTTGTTTTTACCAACCATTTGTTTCTCTAGTATCAAAACATTCATAAATTACTGTTCATACCGCATTTATAAATTACCGATAATTGATGTAAGCCCTAGAAAATGTCTATCAAACCAACATGTAACTGTTTTCATTATTTCCATACGATCGTTTGGAAAAGAATGTGCAATGAGCAAGGAAGAACCGGGTAACAAACTATCAATGACGCAAATGGAACAAATCTGGAAAACTATATAAAAAGATATGGCAGGGTTAGAGTGATCAGGTGCATACATCACGGCCATGGGCCACACGTTTGTTTTGCTTCGATGATGCTGCACCGAGTGGTACTGAATTTGATATTAGCTTCAATACCCTTAGCTGGCAGATATTGTTCTAATCCTTAAAGTGCTTAAAAATGCATTTCTTACAAGAACTTTAAGGATGAAATCGCCGAAAATGCTGGAGATCACTTATTTAATCTAATAGTTACATAACTTTGCAAGCAATACAAAATTATTCGAGTGGTCCAAAATATGTAAGGGGCAGCAGGGACTATGGCCAAGGGCTTGACGACCCCTCCCCATGGCCACTGCGAGTTAGGGGGCTTGCCTAGGATGTGGTGGGGTTTGACAGTGGGCTCTGTTAAACCTCTACAAAAAGCTGCATGTGTCCATAAGCAGGCCCTATCAAACCCAGTCAACACATGAACGTATATGGTGTCGTGTAGGATGCTGGAGTGCAGGCGATAGATGTACTTTTCCACACAACATGTATGTATATCGTCTCCAATTTAGCATCTTGTATTGCACCATGTGCGATTTTATGTAGACTGGGAAGCGAACGTGTGCCGCTCAAAGCGCACAAGCCCAACACGGCACATCAGGATTAATACCAGTGAGATCCTGATTACGGTATACTGGTCAATGCAAGCGACACACACGCGCGCGAAAGTAATGCAAAATAAACGACATGTAAAATGAACGTAAATTTACATTCTTACTTAACGTCAAATAGAGATAAAATAAGGGTTGCTGAATAACATTAGCTTTCCGATTACTATCAATTATTTTCAATTAATTGCATATTATTCGGCAACTCGGCCGTACGAAAACCATTTTTTTGTTAAATATTTTGGCTGTGCATATGCACAGCATATGTTTCGAAATGGACAAATTGATATGAAATTTGCGAAAAAGAATCCACGTGTCTTGGAGGGACTCGAACCCTCAACCTCCTACTCTCTAGATAGGCGTGATAACCCCTACACAACAAGACCACTTAAAGGTCACGTTTGCGGAAAAGCCATCAGAATCCGAGTACCAACCTCCACCGCGGTTAGCTCTCTTTTTGCAAATTGAAGATCTTTCGGATGCTTGATTTGCCCAATCTCCACATTTGCTTTACTGTTGTATATCCACAGCCAAGCGAGTGCACATTGTTTATTAAACGAGAGGATCGCACTCCATGCCCCCAGCAACGGACTGGGCAGGACGGTATAGAATGCGAATTCAATCGCACTCTGCTGTGCCAAAGGCTTGCTTGGCTAAAGCATTTGATGAGTTTGATTGCCTTTACGTAAACGGTCGCGTGTACTCAGACGACTAATGACGGTGAAAGACCGACACTTGATTACAATTAATTGCATATTATTCGGCAACTCGGCCGTACGAAAACCATTTTTTTGTTAAATATTTTGGCTGTGCATATGCACAGCATATGTTTCGAAATGGACAAATTGATATGAAATTTGCGAAAAAGAATCCACGTGTCTTGGAGGGACGCGAACCCTCAACCTCCTACTCTCTAGATAGGCGTGATAACCCCTACACAACAAGACCACTTAAAGGTCACGTTTGCGGAAAAGCCATCAGAATCCGAGTACCAACCTCCACCGCGGTTAGCTCTCTTTTTTGCAAATTGAATATCTTTCGGATGCTTGATTTGCCCAATCTCCACATTTGCTTTACTGTTGTATATCCACAGCCAAGCGAGTGCACATTGTTTATTAAACGAGAGGATCGCACTCCATGCCCCCCATCCCTCCAAGACACGTGGATTCTTTTTCGCAAATTTCATATCAATTTGTCCATTTCGAACATTTCCAAAACATCCAAAACAAACATTCCCTAAACATCCAAGCATCGGCATATCATTCCTATCCTATCATAGATCGGCAAACAAAGTCATCCTCTTCGCTTTCCTTAGTGTGTTGTTGTTTGGTGTGAAATTTTTCATTTCTTCCTAACTGAAACACAATTATGGTAAAAGGCTTAGATCTCTATATTTTCTTTGAATTTCACAAAGCTTAAAGTCAGAAAATATACACAAAATTCAACGAATTCACTCCACTATCACTTCTTTAAACTGCTGTCCAAGACGAACGTGAAGCAATTTGCTTTGTCTAAACAACTGAAATTTTGATTTGGTACAAAAAACAACAACAATAATAGTGAACTGTCATGTTGATTCCATCCGTCAGAGGGTCGAGTTCACTCCGCTCACTTGGTTCACCCATGAATGAATTTTGGTTTCAGAGTTGATTAATTCGTGAGAGATTGAATCGTTCTTTAACTCACTAATGATTTCAAAGCATTTTCAAATCAAAACAATGAGAAGTTGAGTCAGAATGATAATAATCAGCAATGAATTGTAAGATTGTGATTGTGTGATTTACAACTCAGAAGAAGAGCGCATCAAGCGCGAATTAGTCTTAGCGGGATTTCAATCGTAAAAAATCGTGTTCGATTTAATTCAGCTCTGAGTTTTGAGATTTTGATTTTTTACCAACACTGGTCACAAAACGTGTCCTACACGTCATCGGATTTATCTTTTGTCGGTGTGAAAACGTTGATTAGGCTGTAATTGAAGAATTTGCCCGTATCCTCAACACACAGATTCGTTCACTAATAGGTTTCCACCTCATCACTCGCTTCATCTGCTCGCCCATCACTATGAAACCAACTCCATGCTCTGCTTTTTCGCCGCCGCTGTGATAGATGTTATATTTGAATACAGTGTTGGTCGTGGTGTCCACAGCTCTGAATTCACGTTCTCCGGATCAAGGCCATCAGATTTCTTTCATAGCGGCCACGTTCACGCCAACTTTCTGCAGCTCACACGATCCATAAGGATCACTCGTCTAGGTTAATTTAGAGTCCTGACATCCCAGGTACCGAGTTTCCAATCATAGTACTTACTTCGTTGCCAGGTCGATTGTCAAAAATAACGTTTTCTTCAACCGTCTAAGGAGTTCAGCACTCTCCATTCAATTCCACCAATTATTTCGATATCTTTGCAGATACGCATTTCGACCACAACTGTGTGGTCGTCTTCAGTGTCTCGTACTTGACTCGACTTGAGTCAAGCTGTTGTGGTCGAAATACGTATCTGCAAAGATATCGAAATAATTGGTGGAATTAAATGGAGAGTGCTGAACTCGTCTTAGATGGTTGAATACATTCCACTAAAAAGAGCTTAAAATATTTTTTTCTAAACGTTTTCTTTTTCTTCTATTTCCATTTTTCAGTTAGCAACCTTACCGGGGTCGCGTTACCTACATCGCGCTGGTGGGGCTGCCACCTTACGCGATACAGCGTTTCGTTAATCACCCGCTGGGTACCAGGCAGACGCTGTTTAAGCCGCACCTCATGTTGAACAGACGGTAGATCATTTGGTCCAAGCTCCAGGACAATTTGAAGATCTTACAACATCTCATATGCCTGGGTTTAGGCCGTAAGTGGAGAACATTTTATATACTTGGTGGACATATTTGGGCTAATATGGGAGTCGTGATTGATTTGGTACACCTTTTAGCTCCAACTCCAGGAAAACTTGAAGATCTTACTACATCTCATTTACCTGGATTTGAGTCGCAAATGAAATACAAATATTCAAAGAACATACTTGGATTGATATCGCAGCTGAGTACATCATGGAAGCTGTGGTTGATTCGGTAGATCATTTGATTCAACTCTAGGACAATTGAAGATCTTACTACATCTTTTGAGACTTGACTTACTTGCATAAGACGAGTTCGTACAATTCTAATTAAATCGAATCAAATCAAGTACGAGACATTGAAGACTGCCTTGCTGTTGAGGTCAAAATAAATATCTGTCAAAGGTACAATTAAGTGGTGGAATTAAATGGAATTGTACAGACTCGTCTTATAACTTGTTTTTATTTTAGTTTTTTTTTTACAAATTTCATAATTTTACTCGAGGTTTTCTTTTAACATAATATTCTCAAAACCATCTGAGAAGATAGCGGACAGAATTGCCCAGCCGTTTTTAGGTCAAGAGAATACGAACACAAACTAATTAATTGTTAACTAGATGATAATGTGATTCGAGTCAAAGTTTTAAAAACCTATCTCTCGTTGTTGCGACGGTTTGTTGTTGGACGGTCGTCATCAAACAGAAAAAGGCGTTTTAAATAATATGGTTCGAATTATTGCACAATTACGAAAACCACACAGATTTAAATTTAACTCCAATAATTTGTGTGTTTCATTTTTTATGACCACATTACTATTTACATTCTACTGTCGTCATAAATTTCTTCAATTCAATGCAGATGCAATTTTCCTACAAGCTAGTACGCTTTTTACTTTCTTGGTCGTTCATAAAACTCGTCCAGATTACGGCAGCTACCTTTCTTTGCACAAAGAAAGGAAGCAAATTGATGAAAAAATTCTGAAAAGCAGTCCAATCAGTTATCATCTTGAATAACGCTTCATTACTACACTTACCAAAACCTCATGATACCAATGACCAGCAGTAAAATCCATTTTCCCAACCAACCATGTGGCGCAGGCACCAAACTGATACCCATCTGGAATCAGCTTCCCCCCAAAAATAGTCAGCGGGAAAGTGTGCACCAAATTGGTTCGCACGAATCCGGGAACCACCAGTTGACACTCAACGCCAGATCAACGCAGTTCGTGCTGCAAAGCCAACGTGAAGCTGAAACCAAAACTTTTCGACCCCGTGTAGGAGCTGACGTATGGGGCAGGGATGACTGCTGTTTGTGACGAAACGTTGACGATGATCCCCCGTTGAGCTTTCTTCATTTTGGGAAGAACGATGTGCGTCATCATGAGTACTGAAAGAATGTTGACGTTGACAATCTGTAGATGAAACTTGTCCGCGTGGGTTTCAAATAAACCTAACGGTTCTGTGCCGGTTCCAACGTTGTTTACTAAAATTATTGAATGGTTTAGAAAAATACTAATGAATAATAGTTATCGAAGCTACGAACCGAGTATACCAATATCTATACCCTCAAGTTCCTTTCGGATGTTCTTGTAAATGGAATCGCCAATGGAAAAGTCCGCAACGATTAACTTAATATTCACTCCGGTGGCTTTTTGGATTTCTCGACTGACTTTGATGAGTTTTTCCTCCGATCGGGAAATCAGCACCAAATCCATTCCTTTCGCTGCTAAATGTTGGGCGTATCCCTTACCGATGCCGTCCGTTGCTCCCGTAATCACTGAATAGATCATTTGTAAGCACTCGAATAGTATTAACGCGAAACTGAAATTGATTTACCTGCCCATTTTCCATATCGATCGGATAGTGACTTCTTCCGACTTATCGAAAGCTTCAACAAGCTCCATACTATGGCAGCCAACGGAATGATTAGGTTTTCCAGCAGCCAACAAGCAGCGGCATACGCACCGACGATTGACAACAATATTAGCAGAACCATTACGAATGCTAAGGGGTCAAAAACTTCACACTGTGGAAATAACTGCTTTGAAGCATCGGATGAACGCTTCGAATCTTACAACGATTCAAGATGTTATGACTTATTCTAAGCAGCGACGCATTTCTATATTGTTTGTAATGGAAATGTTCCCACATTTAAAACTCTCACTCGGCGAGTAAACGCAAACGTTCGGTACTCGGCGGTAAAGTATTATCATGCATCCACATCTCGTGATCGTAACTGCAATGCAAATCATAAATGCACGTATGATACTGGCCCGAATTCCATTTGCCCGAAAATGTGATCTTATTATGATCTTATTATGAATATTTCAAATCTGATTCATCTTTTCGGGCGAATGGAATTCAAACATCTGTTTATCATTCTGGAGAACAGTATTCGGGCGTTTGTGCTAGAATCGAAATGCACTGTAAAGGATGTCCACGATTAAATTTCAACATACAAGTTGTCCGGAAAAATCGAGTGTTTTCCCCAGCAGGATATATTAACTTTATTCAATTTCACTGCTAAGTTTATGTTTCGCAACATTATCTCAAAATTCTTCCTAAAATTTTGTACATAATCAGACTTTACAAGACTTCGATTACTTCAATTGTGGACCTCGAGCATGAAACCAACCACCACTTTCTTGTAATTTTAACGCAGTCCAAAACATTTTCCGTAATGTTTTCTCCATTGGCGATCGAAACAAAATAACAACTTTCTGTCAAACGAACGATGCGAAAAAATCCGGTTATCAAACTTCGTGTACACATTTTTTTCAAAACTTTTTCTTTCTAGCCCATTTCTTGAAAACATTTCGCCGCATACAAAGTCTCCTAAAGAATGCAAATAATATACCCATTAGGGCAGTTCACATTTCAAAAATGTTCGAAAATTCCAACTCCCATCTGTCTATTAGCATCATTTTGATAATGTAGGAGTCCTGGCAAAATTTCAGGCAATTCGGTGGCCATTTAGGGGTGGCGCGAAGTCAATTTATGTTTATATGGAAATTTGTATGGGAAAAACTTATAATTTATTCAAGTCTCCCTACAACTGTCAAATCGTGATGAATTCAAATAAACATCCCAAACCTCCATTTTTGGAATATATTTGAGCTCAATCAGTGGGTAACTCATTAAATTTGATTAATATTTCCATTGCTACGTTGAGGCTAATTACACCACTTTAGCCATTTATCCCATATTCACACTATCAATAGAACCATTCAATCCACTCATAACTAATGTGTTATCCGGAGGACTCATTTATATAGATTCCAAAAAGGGAGGTTGGGGATGTTTATTTGAATTTATCACGATTTGACAGTTGTAGGGAGACTTGAATAAATTTTAAGTTTTCCCATACAAATTTCCATATAGCATAGCATAGCATAGCATATGTGATTGTACAAATCGTGGGTGGCTATACAATGCTCAATTCAAGCTCCATCCGGAATAAGGGCGAATGTCGCAAGAGAAGACTCTCCTCGTCGACCCCCCCTCCCTTAAACAAAAGTGACAAGCAGCAGATCTCTCTGTGGTTTATCACTTCAGAACGAAAGAAAACAATGCGAACTTGCATTCTGAGGTGATAAACTGCAAAGAAACTCCCTGCCTGTCACTTTCATTCAAATGAGGGGAAGTCGACGAAGAGAACCCTCTCCCGCGACACCCGCCCCCCTACCAGACAGAGCTTGAATTGAGCAATCTACTGTATATTGTCGCAAATTGGTACTTGGGATTAGTACCTTTTCCTATACAGTAGCAGTCCTTACAATCACGGAAGGAAGGGAAGGAATGTCAGTTCAACATCTACTAGTGAAGATGCAGGGAACCCATACTACCTTCATAGATGTCTCGGGAAGGAAAATTTGTGTTAGTGGGAAAGGTGAACAATAGGGAGCTCTATTCGACAATATAGAGCGTTTGTCAATAACAGTATATGCTGCAAAAGTAATTAAATATATTCATCAATTTACTTACGAACCGTCCTAAGGGAAAAACAAAACAAAACACAAAATTTCGGCAAATCGCGCGATCGTTCTGCCGTCCGAAACAAGAGCCAACACGCACTGAACTAATTATTTCCCATACAAATTTCCATATAAACATAAATTGACTTCGCGCCACCCCTAAATGGCCACCGAATTGCCTATAATTTTGCCAGGACTCCTATATTATCAAAATGATGCTAATAGACAGATGGGAGTTGGAATTTTCGAACATTTTTGAAATATGAACTGCCCTAATACCCATACACAACGCTTTCTGTGTGTTGCAATTTTATCGTGAACACCTTTCAGTTAAATGACCTGCGCCTCATAGGTTCACCAACGCTATTTTTCCAGGCTTGTATTTTTTCTGAATGTCTCTCAACAATTAAGTGTAAGGTCGGATTTCAATACACATTTTAAAATGAACGCTGTTTTATAACATTGTTTTTGCTATGATGAGCGCAACGTAGATCATCACTAATGCAGCTAAATCAATGAGCGCTCGTCATGCACGCAATCCTGATCTTGCTGTACCACCCGCGAAAACAATATATAACAAATCGTATCTTCGAATGCTCAATAAGGTAAAATATTTTATTTAGCTTATTTTATTTGCTATCTGCTTTTATTTATGATCTAGGGTAAAGTGCCCAATAGTGGACCCCTAACCAATAGTGGAACCTCCAGCCATTTTTGCATTATTACAGCACAAAGTCAACATTTTCCTATGAAATTCCATCGGGAGAACCTTCCTTACAGTTCTATGATTTGATTACATGCATTGGAAACATTTAATAATTTCTTCTCTAAAATTGGAATTAATCTCGCCAATATCATACCTAAGAGTAACTCAAATCCCTTTGCTTGCATAAATCGATTGAATCATTCCATTTTTCTGAGACCTGCTAATGAAATTGAAGTTATGGTAATTATAAACGAATTGGATGCAAATAAAAGTTGTGGCCCAGATAATTTTCCTACCACAGTCATAAAAAATAATGCAATTAAGTTTGCGAAAATTTTAACATATCTTTTTAATCAAATTTTGGTACAAGGAATTTTTCCACAGTGTCTTAAAGTAGCAAAAGTGACACCTGTATTCAAATCGGGAGATTCATCCGATCCTACTAATTTCAGGCCAATTTCTACCCTATCCGTTTTTAGTAAGGTTTTTGAAAAACTGTTAGTAAACAGATTAGTTAGTTTTATAAATAAACATAATATTTTTTATAAATATCAATACGGGTTTAGAAAGGGGTGCAGTACAACAACAGCGATAGTTGAACTCGTTGATTTTCTGGTCGGAAAAATTGAAAGTAAATGTACGGTTGGTGGCTTATTTATTGACCTCAAAAAAGCCTTTGACACGTTGAATCATGGCATACTTCTGCAAAAGTTGGAACTATATGGAATTCGTGGGGTAGCAAACAACATTATCCGCAGTTATCTATCTGATAGACAACAATATGTGGCCATAGAAGAAACACGAAGTTCATTATGTACTTGCAACATTGGTGTGCCTCAAGGCAGTAATATTGGACCTCTCTTGTTTCTAATTTATATAAATGATCTCGGTAACTTGCCCCTGGAAGGAATACCCAGATTATTTGCGGACGATACTTCTATATTCTATCCAAATCACATCACTCCGGCTATTATTGTTAGTATGAACAATGATTTAAGAATCCTATTGAGTTATTTTAACACAAATTTGTTGTCCCTAAATTTGTCGAAGACAAAATATATGTTGTTTCACTCTCCTAGAAAAAAAATCCCCCCACATTCGAATCCATTTATTGAGCAAACAGTGATCGAACAAGTCACCCAATTTAAATATCTAGGTTTGACGTTTGACCCAATACTTTCTTGGGGCAACCATATAGACAATGTTCAAAGAAAAATTTCTTCATTGTGTGGTATTATGTACCGAGTAAGGCAATTTGTCCCTCGTCATGCACTTCTCAAATTTTACTTTGGATGCATACACACTCACTTTCAATACCTTATTATAGTCTGGGGTCATTCATGCAAATCAAAACTAAAAAAACTTCAAGTTTTACAGAATAGGTGTTTAAAAATAATGTATTCATTACCATTGTTGTACTCAACTTCTCAACTGTACACTGGTTTCTCGCACAACATACTTCCATTAAGAGGTTTATGTGAGTTACAATCATGCTTGTTTATATATGATTTAATTCATAATTCGGATATGCATCACAACCTTGTTTTACCCCCACGAACTCATGAACATAACACTAGACATGCAAATAATTTACTAAGATCTATAGCAATAACTAAACTAGGGCAATCTCGAATATCCTTCTATGGTCCTTCTGTGTATAATAAAATTCCAGAACAATTAAAATCTCTCAACAATCGAGTTTTCTTTAAAACCAGATTGAAACATCACTATAAATCCAAAATCAATGTCTTTTTAAATTAAACGGTATCAACAGCCAGATAATATAACATTATTTAATTATGAATTATCACTCTACAAAATTAATGTTAATGTATAGCAGGTAAATTAGCCAACTTTTTTTTTTTTGTTTTTCCGAATCTGGGATCCCTTCAAAGGAACAAATTTCCACTGGGAATCCCTTGTTTATTAATTTATTAAATTGAATATTTTGTTTTCATCGCTAACTTACACACACCATCTTATTATATGTTTTGTGTTTTGTCTTAATTTTTCTGATGAGTCCACTACCAGGGGGCTCATAACAGAGCTTTTTGGTGTGGGGGTTAGCGGCGGGCTCTTATAAAAAAAAAATGCTATGGAAAGTAAAATTAGATGGTTTTTTACAATTCTATAAAAAATAAACACGAGAGTGTCCATAATATAAATATTTTCTTCTTCTTCATTGGCATTACATCCCCCACTGGGACATTGCCGCCTCGCAGCATAGTGTTCATTAAGCACTTCCACAGTTATTAACTGCTAGGTTTCTAACCCAAGTTACCATTTCTGCATTCGTATATCATGAGGCTAACACGATGATACTTTTATGCCCAGGGAAGTCGAGACAATTTCCAATCCGAAAATTGTCTAGATCGGCACCGGGAATCGAACCCAGCCACCCTCAGCATGGTCTTGCTTTGTAGTCGCGCATCTTACCGCACGGCTAAGGAGGGCCCCAAAATTTAGGAATTTAGGAATATTTGGGTGTCCATAATAGGGAAGAAGAACGTCCCGAAACGGGACATGAAAATCAAATGAAGTGTGGACTATAGGGAAGCAATTTCCTATTATGGACCCCCAAGGGGTCTACTATAGGGCGAATTCAGTTACACCTCAAAACGTTAATTTTGACGAATAACGTCGTGTATTTTGGTGTTTTATGTACCGTCAACTGGGGGGAAGATAATCATTTTTAAGACAAAACATGCAATAACAATGTGTGTTTACATTTTAAATCGAAACAAATATTTTTAAAACATGTACTGCTATACGTTGCAATAATCAACAACTTCAGTTTTCTGAAATGCGTTCGCATTTATTAAAATAAAATTAATTATCACACATTTTTTAAATAATCTGGTTTGGGGTGAAGTTGATCAAGACAGCTCCACTAAAACCATTATGACCTAGTAGTCAAAATACACTAGGTTATCTGTATGAATGTTGAATTTACTACGTAAAGAAGTCTAAGAAGTCAATATTTGAAACGAAAATAGCGTCATTAATGACTATCTCTCTCTTTCTTCCACAAAATACATTTTCATGATTATAATCGAAAAACTCGGATTTCTACCTAGCGGTAACATTACTTGAACGGAGAATATTGTTGACTACCGTTTCATAAAAAAAATTGACACTTTCGACTGACAAATCAAATGATCATCTTCCCCCCAGTTGACGGTATGTATCGAGAAGAGGAGATGCAGAGCTTGTTGTTCGACATCAAGCAGAATTAATATGTTGAAAATTTCAACTTCTTATGACAGGAAGAGCAAAATTCAGCTACTAGGGAGTCCACTATTGGGAATTTTACCCTATTACATGCATTCTTCTCTTAGACTGTTCAGAGTTCGATTAACACTATCATCTTTATTGCTATGCTACATTTTTAGTTATTATTAATCAATACATTCCAATGGCATTTAGTAGTTAAGATTTTTCCGCTGGTTGAAATGCACCATGTAGAAATTATAATGGCACGGCAAATGCTGGGTAACGCGCACCATTGGTACTTCGCGTACCTGACTCCTTAGCCTCTTACCCAGCAATTCCTATCCCTACCTCCTCGTGGCGCTGGACGTGATCCCGACTAGTTAGTCATAAAAAAAAATTATCACAATTGTATCAATATGTGTTACAAATAACAAAACTTGCAATAATTTTGTTATAAATTCTTTGCCAAAGATGGCAGAAATAAAATTTCTTGATTGTCATAACATAATTATAACATAATGTGTTATGTTTATTTCTGCCGAAACAATTGCCTTTTTGGTAGATAGGAATTGGAAAAAAAGTAAGGTACCACCTACCTAGTAAGGTATAACTTGAATCTACTTTCAAAGTTGAACCAGCTGGCCAAAGCTAACCCATCCGTTACCAACCTCCCTATTTGAAAACGAAAATAACATTTTTTTGGCTGTAACTTTTTTGTCTTTCAACATTTTTCTTCGCAACTTTCACCAAAAGAAGCGGAGTTTCAGGGGCTCTATGGATTTTTAGGACTGGCCACTTGATACCGGAGTTATTCCGGTTTTAAAATGGGTGTTAGCTTTTGGCCATATGCCAGCCCGAGCAGCACAAGTCAGACAAAAATGGTTGCAGCAACTTGATTGTGACTAAATCTGGTCACATATGAGTTGCAGCAACCTATGTGAAGCATGTGTGCTGCTAGGGAGAACGCATACTTCGGAAATGATTATTTTAGATATTTTGAATAGAAATGACGCATAAACTATACCAAATTTGATCGGTCCGTAATATGGCCTGTATTCCGGAATCCGGACGTTCCGCCGGAACCTGTTAAGGGGCCACTTTACGGAAATAGGCGAATACCATCATGCGACACATCAAACTTCATAATTTCAAAAGTAATGATATTCAAAGTTAGTTTTGTACTTCCTGGACCGTATTTGAACCGATTGGAACCGGTAAACTGATTTACCGAGTTCCGGTTCAAGGGTCAATTTTGTGAAAGTAAGCAAACCCCATCATGCGGCGTATCAAACTTCTTTTGGTGAAAGTTGCGAAAAAAATGTTGAAAGACAAAAAAGTTACAGCCAAAAAGATTTTTATTTTCGTTTTCAAAAGGGGGTTGGTAACGGAAGGGTTAATTGCCTACATTATGGATAATCATGATCTTTCAAGAACATAATTTGTTATAGTATAAGCTATTTTCATCACTTTTTATGTTACACAACGAGTTATATTTTTGTTCAATTATCTTTTATCTTTTATCGTTTAATGAGAGGGAAAAGCCAGCGGGAGTGGAGTTAAGAATGAATTTCCCTCCTTCTCCCGTGGGCATAAAACCTCTTGTTTTTTCATATCAACAGTTTACAAACCAAATGATACATTCTTGGTGTTTTTGACGTAAACTACGTCTAAGGGGAAGACTCGGATACAGGGTGTATAATGAAAATTTCATAATTGGGGACCGTCACGAAATCGTGTAAGATTTGTATCATTAATAGGTCCTTCATCTTTCAATGGATTTTAAAGATTAATATATCAATCGATTCATAAACTTTCCACCAATTTGCCAGTACTATTGAAACTTTAGAGTATCATCGCTAAACTATTGAAAATTTCAGTTCTTTCATGCATTATGCAACTCCTATGCATGATGTTCCAATCCTTGGTAAATGCCTACTTTTAGGGTATTATCAATTGTTGAACTGGGGTGTATGAATGGGGTGGCCCAGCTGCTAGACAGTGGGGTCTCTACTCCCTCCGGAGTGGGAGATGCTGCTAAAGCTGGGTAGTAGTGTCGGTGGGATAATTCTTTCTCTTCTATATAAAGCGGAATAATTGGTTTAGTGTACTATATTTCGTAGTTTACGTCGAGCGGTCGTGTCTTGTATACAACCCCAAACATTTTTTTTTAAACTAACTTAACTTTAACGATACAATATTGGAACATTTTCCCTACGACTAACTTAACAAAAAACTTGACTTACATAGTGTTGGACAAATATCGACAATATTTTTTTTTTCAATGCAGAACGCGACAAATTAAAATCGAATACACTATAACATTGATTGAAAATTCTACACATACTACTAATCGGTTCATTTTGGCCATAATTTGTACGGGACACAGGAAGACGAATAAAATTGTGGGAATGAAGATCACGACGACGAATATCAATATCTATAAGACGGACTAAACAACCACAGTCAATGTTTGAGAGCAGAAGGTCAGATATAAATGAAGCTTTAGCAACATCACGTCGTAAATACAGCGGTTCAAGTCCAATGAGTTGGCAACGATCCTCGTATCTTGGGAGATTTTGAGGATCGTTCCAAGGCAAGAGACGAAGCGCAAAACGCACAAACTAGCGCTGCACGGTGGAGTAGCTAGAACAAATGACTGGCCAAAAACCCTTTCTCGTTTTTCGAACTTTTGCATAGTATTAAATTTTTAGAATATTCTTCAATATTATCTCCATTATGTGTCATTTAAATTTTTACGTTTGTTCCTTGTTAGTATTAATGACAACGTATCAAAAATCATGTTAATTTGATGGTTTTTAGCGTGCCGTAAGACAAAGATCAGTTACCACTACTGACTAATCTAAACAACACATATAATGTTAGGTTTATAGTACACAAAACATCATTTATAGACTGTCCTAGGACCTCCATGAGTTGAAATGAGTTATATTTAACATTAAGATATTATTTCATAAACCTAAATATCATGGAGTTTTTGACATTTTTTAGCAAACTTCATTATTAAAAAAGTAGAAGTACTCCCTCGTATTCCGCTACGAGATTGTCCACTCATAAAAATATAGGCTTTCATCTTTCTATTGCGGGTTAAAGATCATCCGCACTCGTCCGCAAACGAATTTGCGAGTAACTTCAAAATAGGTTGTTTTCATATTTTCCGCATTGTTTTCAACAGCTTATAGGCAGAAAAATTCCGCAGATAACTTTTTCTGGTTTTCGAGGCATTTGACACATAGACATGATTGAATACAATAGTAACATACTGTGTTTTCTGTTCTTCATTCGTTCATTTGGTAGGCTCAAATGCTGTAGGGCGTTACGGAGCCGATTTTTTAATACAATTTTGTAGCCTAATACTCAAATAATAATGTTAGTTTGGGGCATCTGCTGCTCATTTAAATCTCTACAAAGCATAGCCCATGCTCCATTATCTTTCATCTCCTTTCCACTAACCAATTTTTAGAAAAATCTAAATATCAATTGTATTGAATTTGGCGATTGCATTGACAACAGATATGCAAATCTCGATATAACTTAAATACATCATAGTTGATATTATGTAGACAAGTTGAAGCAAAGAAATAGGGTAAATGATGTATCTTGGACAAGCGCAGGACATTCATTAGAAAATATATCGAGATTGAATAGTATAAACCAATTAAAAACCACTAGGTTCATCCAAATACATAACCTATGATTAGTCTTGCGTCTCCATTACCCAATTTTTGAGTAAATTACGTTTACTAGGTGTAAACTGTGATATTCTGCGAACTGAAATATTTTCTTTTTGGACATCAAATATATAATTTCGACATGGAAAATGAATATATTTTGGACAGAGTCATTTTCTCCTTATTTAAAAATGGCCACCTACAGATCTCAATGGTATGACTTGCCTACAAGTACCCACATTCATTTAAATGCATTTATTTGCTTAACTGACATAGATTAAACCAGAAATTAACATTGTTTCGCAATCTTATCGATATCATTGAAAACAGCCTGAAAGTTGGCAATTAATGGTTCATCCATGTACTGTACATGGGGTGACCAATAAATGTCTGATGCATAAAAACATAACTTCATTTTGGTCACTCCTTTTTCATCCGTCTCAAGTGTATGATAAGCGATTGGAATATGTTAGTATCTCAATTACAATCAAACTTTGGCCGCAGGACCTCAAGATTGCCGTTTGAACCAATTTAAACGTGTTTCAGGTGCATGTTACGAAGAGTCCTATAATGCATGTTCTCCTGCATACTCATGTCCAGCAGGCACTTTGGTAGATAGCTTTACATTTTAGATAATTTTAACGATAAATAATAGTTGATTTGTGAATTCTCATCAGGAGCCGTTAGAGTTGAGGTAAAAGTATGCAATGATCATACTTTCGATAAAAAAAATCCTACACATTATCTAAAATTGATCGAAGAAGCTCAGGCTTGTCCAAAATATGTACATGTCCAAAATATATCATTTACCCTAATATGGGGGATATTGTCGACTGAACCTTTAGTATGCTGTTAAAATTACCTGATACTGTATTGGTCAACTCGGGGATGTATACGGACATTTTCTGCCCGTAATGGAATTTATTCTAACCAGCAGGGTCTATATACCGTAGATACCAAATTGGAAAATTCAAATATGACTTGCGACACATCATACGTCATAATGTTGCGATCAGGAATTTGAATGTGACTTCCGGGAATTGATATGGGCTCACGGTATCCCTATAGGGATGTTTTTTCTGAAAATCATTATCTCTTAAACAATCACTACGCGAAGGTACAAGCTCAACTAAAATGTTGTATCGAGGGATCTAGATTTTTTTTTCTTTATTTTTAGTGCATACTCCATAGAAATAGAAAATTCAACCCGCAAAAAAAGGAATGGAAAAATGAACCCCGATAGAACATCTTATAAATGCACTTGCATGTAAGAGGAAAACCTATACTCTTGTGTGGGGGTTTTGGAGATCCTATTATTTTTAAATAAGTTTCTTTGGAAAAAGACACGTGTCTATCCTGTATGGTCCAACGGCATCTGGAATCTAGTCCCGAAGGACCAATTTTGCGAAAATTCCAAACATGGCTTGCGACATGTTATAAGTAATGTTTGCAATCAGGAATCAAAGTGATTTCGTAATTGATATGACCTTGCCTCCAGTTAGCCGTGCGAGCAGAGGTGGGATTGCCAATCAAAATAGCATTTCAATTCTCAGCCCGGACGATTTTGGGTTGAAACCCATTTCAATGTGGTTTGGTTAAGTCATATCAATTACCGGAAGTCATATTTGAAATTTTGGCAAAAGTTGTCCATCGGGAACGGATTCCGGATGCCCTAGGACCATGTCAATGTGGCCAAGTTAGGCCATATCAGTTCGAATCTCTAATCGCAAAATTATGACGCGATTAAGAAACCGAGTTTACACCACTTTCCAGAGGAGACAAGGGCTGAGAACCTCTATTATAAAGAATTAAAAATAGTCTGCACCACGCATTTATCTATAATTAGTACAATCAATAAGAAGATTAGGCACGTATTGACTAAATCACACCATTACTATAAATCAGTTTAATTTTTCGCACATTGAGCGATGTTAACAATAAGACAAATGATCAGCAAAGGCATAAAAAACCCTTGGCAGCCCATACGTGCCGTGCTCTATATCGTCATAGAATATTATCCCTCACCAGGTGTGGCAGTGACCCCTCGCCCACCAGTAGACCGGGACTCTAGCTATGCCTATGCGTACAGTCGATCCATAATCAAAATCAAATATACTCTATTACTATATTTGAAAAAATTAAGAACATATTGTGTAAGTATTGTTTTATTCATTATTCAATAAACACTCATCAGCTGGAAATGTATTGTTAAATTATTTCTGGAAATGACGATCGCGTACATGAATGAGAGAGCCTGCACAAAACATCCGAAGGAAATAGTTTTCCAAAAGTTATCTGAAATTAGGAAATTTCTTAATATGACCAATAGCAGCTACCCCATTGGAACCTTACCATAATTGAATGTACCCAATAGCCCGCCGTGCAAGCCACTCTACCGATCGTTTTCGTTAGAAATTTCCCATAATTATCCACATCCACGCCAGTAAACGCCAAAAAAGTCCTCGTCACATCTTTCGATAAGACCGTTTTCACGTAGCACGGAGTAACGGTTTGGCATTCGACTCCAAAGGGGCGCAACTCCTCATGCAGCGCCTGGCTGAAGCTCAGCATGAACGCCTTCGAAGCTGCGTACATCAACACGGCGGGTACAGGAAAAAATGCGAGGCCGGAAGAGATGTTGATGACCAATCCACGGTGGCGCCGTTTCATCTGCGGCAGCACAATTCGGCTCATCATGACGGCTCCGTTGATGTTGACATTGACCAAACGCTCATGGGATTCGCAGTCGATTGTGTCGATGTATGCCGGATCATGAGCCGTGCCGACGTTGTTGACTGTTTGAAGCGAGAATACGAAATGACCGTGTTATAGCGTTTACCTTCCATTTGCAAGGAAAGATGATATTATTTCAATATTATTTCGAAAATGACTATGAAATAATATTGTCAATGAGCAACAAAGGTCGTGCGTCCAATGAAGTGTGATTCTCCAAGATCGATCTCCTAGTTTAAGAGAGAATGCAGAATCAGTAAAACCGAATGAAGGTTGATTTCGCCGCGTAAGACAAATAACATTCGAGATAAATCTTGTCTCATTATTTCCTTTTGAAAATCAGCCTCATCGGACATTACGTTGAAAAGCTATGTCCAAAGTACCTTTTTCACAACACGAACGGGAAAACTCACTTTTTTAGCACTTACTCTCAACCGATTAGATCGAAAGTAGGTTCAGTACATATGCGGACAAAGAAACATAACCATCTATGAATGTTTCTATTTCTTTTCTCTTCTTATATGGTGGTTAAGTGGGTTACGATTTCGCAACTGGATTTACATACCAAGGATTCCTATCTCCATATCAGCAAGATTTTCTTCGATGAAGCTGTACATTTGAAATCCTTTCGAAAAATCCACAGCAATTTTTCTAACCTCGACGCCGTACTTCTCCTGAATTTCCTTCGTAACCTGCTCCAGCTTAATATCCGGTAAAGCCAGCACTGCAACGTTCAGCCCTTGGCTTGCGAAGAAAGTTGAATATTGGCGACCAATTCCATCCGATCCACCAGTGACAACTGCAATGCAAAATATAAAAATACTACGCCGAATGGTTGAATTCTTGCCGAAACAAACCGGCCCATTTTCCATATCGAAGCACGTAGTCAACCCCTTCGGTGCGTTCCTTCCATAGGTTCCAGCAGAGCTCGAAAAGCGATTTAAAAGTGTCGTAGCTCCACATCAAAAGCGCATAGATTCCAACCAGCGAAAGCACTTCCATCGCGGTACCTGTTTAGTGACTGAACTATTGAGACGTTGCGAACTGGCAATACGT
>NC_085140.1:443979263-444044376 GCF_024139115.2 Armigeres subalbatus
CCGTTATTGATTACGAGTGGTAACCATCGTTCCAACTGAACGAACGAATTTTAAATCGTCCGTTGATCACTATTCAGGAAATTTAGATAGTACGACCAAAACAGTTGATAAATAATTACATTCGGCGATTCGGTCACACCAGAACTATGTTGCTATGTTTTATGCGAGCTTAGGAGGGCTGGCTGAAGAAGTTAGTGAAAAGTTAAAGAGGTTGAAGGTTTTCTGGCAACAAACCGTACGGACCTGTATTGTAGAGTGCTTCTGTCGATTTACTCTCCCAGAATTTTAAGGATGTTCTATTGTCGATGGCCGTTTCTTGCAGTTTTATGCTGGGCTTGATGTGCGATGTTCACTGCATACAGGCCCGCAAATGATGTTATTTGTACATGGCAAGCCCTACTGAGGATTCCCAGCTGAGGATGACATTGACAGCTGTTTGATCTAATTCTGGTTTGTAAGGGTATTACCAAGACGACCTAGAATGTCGTTTGCATGATCAAAATATGGATGTTGAGTTAGAGGTCCCGAAGAACTCCATCCATGGCCATCAGAAATCGCGTAACTATCAACACACCAACGGAGTTCGACTGATCGGGGTAATTATCACATTTCGGCTATGCAGTCTTGGTAATCAAACGAATTTGATTTTAAAACGTTGTTTCTTCATCCTTTAGGCCGGGAAAAGGAATTGATCCCAGCTCGGACGAAAGGTGCTGATAGCTGAGATTCCTGATTTCCCGAAGCTGCTCGTGACGTCGACAATTGACAAGTTAACACAAAGTCAGTGAGATCGACTTGTCCCAGAAAGCTGGATGATCAAGCTCTGGAAAGACACTTTCACTGACAGTAGCAGATGATTCAACATTGCGGGTACCATAATTATTTGACCAGGAAGGATTCCTAGCTCTACACTCTGCTGTCAAAATTGATAGATTAATTGATTGGTGCTCTTGTAGATCCGACCTCGAAGCATTCCAGAAGGCAGGGAATATCACTTTGCTAAGGGCCCTGAGTGGTAAGGCTCGGGCTAAGCAAAGCAAGACCATGCTGAGGGTGGTGGTTCGATTCCCGGCGCGGTCTGATAATTTCGGATTGAAATTGTCTCGACTTCCTGGCATAAAGTATCATCATGATATACGAATGCAAAATGGTACTTGGCTTAGAAACCCGCAGTAATAACTGTGAAGTGTTAATGAAACTAAGCTTAGCGGCTCTGTCCCAGTGTGGGATGTAAGAAAAAAAACAAGAATAAAGTCAGTGACAAACATAGTCATCGAAAGCGTCGGATTCCTGGAGGATTATAACGGTAATCCCTTCAAGGTCGAGGAGGATAGAAGTAGAGCCCACTTTCTCTTTGCGAGAATTTTAGCTGCGGATTGGGTTGGATTGATCGTGTCGAGAAACCTCCTGTTACACAGAAAGAAAAATCCAGTTTCCTGAACCCAGATAGGAATAAAAGGAAGTCTCCCCGTAGCTGTTAGCGGTAAGGCCCGTGGCTTCAAAGCCAACCATGCATGCTTATATGGGTCAGTAAGTGAGTAAATGGGGTAAGTGAAAAAATGTCTATATTTCATAGAAACCCGAAGAAATTTTTTTCAATGCGCTGCTGCTTACCATTACTTAAAAGTTGAAGATGAGGAAGTCAGCGTGATAATGCACGCATTGACGTATGAGAAACAAATTGTTTTACCACTCGCGATCCGTTTAGTGTTGGTTGATGGCATACTTGAATTGATTGTTTTGACGTAGGACTTACGCTCTCTTTACTATACCGGTGTCATTTCAAATATTCAAATCGAGCGCGTTACGCTGTGTTGAAAGATTTAAACGTTAATAGCGTTCGTCTCAGTGGACGAATTTCTGCGGTAAGTCCCCTCAATCGACAGATTTCAAGTATGCCTTTCATGTCTATGCCTCATAAGACCGAAAAACTTGTTTCAATAGGGCATGAAACTGTTTTCATCGAAAACATTAGATCAAGAGAACCTATAAATATGGGTACCGCATAATTCTGCATCATTCCATTACCATTGTTCTGATTGGTGCAGACACCAGCGAATGAGCAGCCGCTGGGCCGCGAGAAGCCATAAAATAGCGCAACGCGAATTTTTCCTTTCATTCTGACCGGGACAAGCGAAGCAACGCATCATCGATTGAACAGCACTCACACCTTTTAACAGGGAATGAAGTCTGCACTGATCGCTTTTTCGGCTCGACACCATCGAAGCGACCATCATCAGCCGATACTCAGCCAGCTGAGCTATCAGCTGGCAGATACCGGCAGCAGCAGCAGAGTCGAGCTGAGACCGGCCGGCATCGGTGCTGAGCCGAGACAGGCTGGAAGAAAAGCCACATGATGCAGCATGTATGTCCAAAAACAAACGGTTCTTCAGAGAGCCAATAATAGAGATCAATATCAATGCTTCAATACTCTTCGGATAGAAATTGTACTTGGGTGCCAAACCAAATTCTAGAGATAAAATTTATGCGTGATTTTCATAAATAGCGTCAAAACTAACAGTGGATAATTTTCTTGATTTAACCGCGAAGTGGACGAAGGACTTGCTTGACCATGCCTTTGAAGATTCATAGAAACCAAATCTCTACATAATCTTATTTGGATAAAAAACACCGATAATAGCTCAAACATTAATGAACTATCAATCGATTTTTCATCAAATGTTGATTTTGGCATTGGTAAAAAATATGTAGATGAACATTGTTTGATACTGACCGCACACAAAGCGAACTGACTGAATGATCGTCCCATGTTACCAATTCTAAATCGTATCACCCGAAATCCATGTCCGGGTGTTTCCTTCCTTCTACTACTAACAATGTTGTTTCAGAAAAGAACACGTACTTCCCACCTGAACTGCGATTCTAAGCCGCTTGCCCGGCTTATTGGCCTGTATCTAGCGAAAGTCCTGTTAGGAATAGACGCCAGCACGAGCAACAAGCGTAAAAAGAAGAAGCCCTTCGAACGCGTTGATGATGATGACGCTTTATCGACAAAGAAGCGGATACAAGACACCAGCTGATTGACCCACCAATTGGGAAGCAGAGAAGATTCAAAATTAAGAGGTATAAAAAGAAAAGTGCTAGAAATTCGCGGTTATTTGAAAGATCGTTTTTTACTTTTGCACTTAGTTGAAGCAAACAGCCTTTTTCAAGGCTCAAGATAAAATAATGTTCTTCAGTCGCTATCGCACGTATTAGGAGGCCCTTCAGTGGAAGGCTGAGATACAATCTACATCCCCTGCTGAGCCAATGCTGGCCTATTTCAGGCAGTCCTTCAGTGGGTGAAGCGTTCCACGATCGAGGCTAATATCCGTGACCGGACAGATACTTCCTGGAATTTTTTATGACTTTTGTTCGAAGCGTAGATTTGATTTCTGTTCGGTTTGATGAGAAGATTTTGACAAGTATGGTATGCAACGCCGATTATTAGCATTAGCATTAGCATTGAGCACACATCAAATTCGTAGGTGGTATGCCTGAACTATTGTGTTAGGAGTAGCATACTTTCATCCGTTACCACAGATATTGACTTGGGACAATCACTATCTCTTAGATGGAAGCAATGCACTCTCTCCAATAGTCCCAGATCTGTCCTGGTCACGTCCTACGAATGCTGGGGAAGGGAAGGATGTATAGTCGGACACCTACTTAAGGAAGAGGCAGAGAACTCACGACCTCTCATAGGTGCCACGGATCATTTTTTTTGAATTGTTAGTGGAAGGTTATAACAGTAGGAATTGTGTTGAGCAATACGTAAATCAAACGAAGCAATTGATTTTACTTTTGTCTTCCGAACATATTGATATTGGTAAGAAAACCACAAATCAGATGAGCTGTCCGTGTAGGCACCGGTGCATTCACAGTATTAAGCCCGATAGAGCTTTTCAAAGTATGTCAATCAGGAGTAAGCTACTGCGAAGCGAATCATTGCCTGATGTCGCAGATTGGATTGGAAAAGCCTATTGCTGACCTCGGCCAGGACGAATGTGATGACTCCGACCAGCCTTATGCATGACTGCGTCGGGGCTTTGTGGCTATCAATGTACTGTACTTCGTCCTGGTGATAGTAAACGATCATCCGGCTACCGTTTGTCAATATGATGTAAAGGTGTGCAAAATAGTTCTCATCATAAACATCGACAACATGAGCAATAGATTTCTTCATGTTTTCAGAAAGTATCAAAATCATACCGGTCATCCCATAATCAGAATTCTTATGCTAAAATAAGCCTCCAGTCAAATTTTCAGCAAATTCTGATAAAATTTCGAGGTGGCTCAAGTCGATTTAGTGTTTCGATTTTGAAAAAAAAAATCTAACAAGAGATATAAACGCCCAAAAACCATCGCAACAACCTCTAAACGAAAGCTTTTGATGTGCTTGTCTGTGAAGTCTTGTGAACATTGCGATTCGTTCGGATCATGTTTTGACCATGTTAAATTTTTTTCAAGCTTTTAAGTGCATAAAAAAACAGTACCCCCTAGAAGTCGTTGTTTTTCAATATTCTTGAAATTATTACAAATTATTGCTTATTGATTATATTATTATTCCTCTTATTTCCCTAGACATTTGAGTAGTATAATTGCCAATGTGCGATCTACCGTTAAATTCTTAAAAATCAGTAGCTGAAAATCAGAAGAAGAAACGTTAAAAAATAATAAAGCATATAAGAAAAATCTAAATATAGCTCAGATTGATAAATAGGTCCCATTATGCATAGTCGATTATATCTATTTTAAAAATACCCATCGAATGCAAATTGTTGCAAATCGGATGAGTGTAAGCATGAGAATGAGGTGGATGAGTACAATTCGTAGTTGCTACCAATCCATTTGTATATTTTATTTACTGCTACTAAGTAACAGGCAGCTTGTTATAGCAATTTTATACTTAGAATCATTTTTTTTTTTTTTTTTTTTTTTTTTTAACTAATTTTATTTGCTAATTATCTAATACATGCATTTATATCTTAGACTAGGTGTTCCGTGTTTTCTTAACACTATCATCCTTATTTGCTATGTTACGCTTTTAGATATTATTAATACATTTCAATTGCCTCTGGCAGTTACGATATTTCCTCTGGTTGAATTAAACCATGTAGGAATTACAATGTTTTCTACTTAAACTAAACTTAACCTAATTTATACTAAGGGTACAAGGAGCTAATCGTTGCAATAGAAGATTGCAACGATTTTTGTCTAAAATTGAAATTATTTTGTTGGACATTTGTTGCAATGTCTCAATATTAGAAATTCTATGAAGTTCATTGGTACTATACCACGGAGGTAACTTCAGAATCATTTTCAAAATTTTATTTTGAATCCTCTGAAGTGCCTTCTTTCTGGTATTGCAGCAACTCGTCCATATTGGCACAGCATACAACATGGCTGGTCTAAAAATTTGTTTGTAAATCAAAAGTTTGTTCTTAAGACAAAGTTTTGATTTTCTGTTTATAAGTGGATATAGACACTTAATATATTTGTTACATTTGGCTTGAAGGCCTTCAATGTGATTTTTAAAAGTTAATTTTTGATCTAGCAGAAGTCCTAAATATTTAGCATCGCTAGACCAATTAATTGGAACCCCATTCATAGTGACAATATGTCTGCTAGAAGGTTTCAAATAAGAAGCTCTCTCGGCTTATGTGGGAAAATTATAAGCTGAGTTTTGGAAGCATTGGGAAATTTTCCATTTTTGCAAGTAAGTGGAGAAAATATCCAAACTTTTTGCAATCTACTACAAATGACACGAAGGCTTCGCCCTTTGGCTGAGAGACCTGTGTCATCTGCAAACAAAGATTTTTGACACCCTGGTGGTAAATCAGGTAAGTCAGAAGTAAAAATGTTATACAATATGGGCCCCAGTATGCTGCCTTGGGGAACACCAGCTCTAACAGGTAATCTATCAGATTTAGAATTCTGATAGTTTACCTGCAGTGAGCGATCTGATAAATAATTTTGGATCAGTTTAATAATGTACAGAGGAAAATTAAAATTCATCAATTTTACAATCAAACCTTCATGCCAAACACTATCAAATGCTTTCTCTATATCAAGAAGAGCAACTCCAGTCGAATATCCTTCAGATTTGTTGAGCCGAATTAAGTTCGTAACTCTTAATAACTGATGAGTGGTTGAATGCCCATGGCGAAAACCAAATTGCTCATCAGCAAATAGAATTGTCATTAATATGAACCATCATTCTATTTAAAATAATCTTTTCAAACAGTTTGCTTATTGAAGAAAGCAAACTGATTAGGCGATAACTAGAAGCCTCAGCTGGATTTTTGTCCGGCTTCAAAATTGGAACAACTTTGGCGTTTTTCCATTTATCTGGGAAGTATGCCAATTGAAAACATTTGTTAAATAAATTAACCAAAAAGGATAAAGAGCTCTCAGGAAGTTTTTGATAAGTATGTAGAAAATACCATCATCACCGGGGCTTTCATATTTTTAAATTTTCTAGTAATAGATCTCACTTCATCCAAATTAGTTCCCAACGAAGGGTCAAAACATTATCTTGGTTGAGCATGTCTTCGAAGCTTCGCGTAACCCAATCCTCAATTGGACTAGACTAAAATTATGGGCACTCTCAAACTGCTGAGCAAGTTTTTGAGACTTTTCGCTATATGTTAATGAAATTTTATTACTCTCTTTAAGCGCTGGAATTGGCTTTTGAGTTTTTCTAAGAGTTTTCGTTAATTTCCAAAAGGGTTTCGAACTGGGATTCATTCTTTGAGACATATTCTCAAAGTTGGTATTTCTCAGAATAGCGAAACGATTTTAATTTCATTTTGCAAATCTCGCCAAATAACTTTTAAAGTAGGATCGCGAGTTCTTTGGTATTGCCTTCGCCTCACATTTTTAAGACGGATCAGTAGCTGAAGATCGTCGTCAATAATAATGGAGTTGAATTTAATTTCACATTTAGGAATTGTAATGCCTCTGGCTTCGACAATTAAATTTGTCAAAGATACGAGAGCATTATCAATATCACTTTTGGTATCGAGAGGAATATCAACATCAAAATTCCTATCGATATACGTTTTATAGAGAATCCCAATCAGCTCTATGATAATTAAAAGTAGAGCTGATTGGATTATAAATGGCTTCTTGTGAGATTTCAAATGTCACAGGAAGGTGATCAGAGTCAAAGTCAGCATGAGTTACCAATTGGCCACACAGCTGACTTGAATCCGTTAAAACTAAATCAATTGTAGAAGGATTTCGACTGGAAGAAAAACAAGTTGGTCCATTGGGATATTGAATAGTATAATATCCCGCAGAACAATCTTCAAATAAAATTTTACCATTGGAATTGCTTTGAGCATTATTCCATGAACGGTGTTTGGCATTGAAGTCACCAATTACGAAGAATTTAGATTTGTTGCGAGTCAGAATTTGAAGATCAGCTTTCAACAAATTCTTTTGCTGCCCATTGCATTGAAAAGGCAAGTAAGCTGCAATGAAGGAAAATTTTCCAAAATTTGTTTCAACAGAAACTCCCAAGGTTTCAAAAACTTTGGTTTTGAATGAAGAAAATAATTTATGTTTGATACGTCTATTGATGACAATGGCGACCCCACCACAGGCGCTGTCAAGACGATCATTTCTGTAGATAAAATAATTTGGATCTCTTTTAATGGAGAGTCCTGGTTTTAAATAGGTTTCTGTTATAATGGCAA
Organism: Armigeres subalbatus; assembly: GCF_024139115.2. NCBI lineage: Eukaryota > Metazoa > Arthropoda > Insecta > Diptera > Culicidae > Armigeres > Armigeres subalbatus. Next base: position 443,986,967 of record NC_085140.1, read on the forward strand.
TATGCACATTATGAACTGTTAGGAAGTTGAATAATTCATCTTCCTTACCCTTTAGAGAGAGCGGGCATTCCAATTTAGAACTTTCACACAATTATTTGGATCCATTGAAACGGAGTCCGATAACAATTTTTGTGTGTACTTTATACCAACCTGAACAGCTTCAGGAATGGTATTTGCTTTGAACATTGCATCAATCATGTGATGCAATTGTTCAGTTAAAAATCAAAATCGGAAGCAGTCATGCTACCTGAATCGGCAACATGACCATTATTTCCCGTTGGGACATGGGTATAAACCTCATTTTGAGAAGAGAAATTTTGTCTACCAGCAGCGATGTTTGCATACGTAGGTACATTCGAAAAGGAATTTACTGAAGTGCTTGCTACCCGTTGACGAGCGGCAAAATTTGTTTGTGAATTGTGGTGGGTATGAATTGCTCGACCGGTAACTGGTTTCGAAATTTGAGCGTTTGAAAAATTTCTACCCGTCGAATCTGGGATCCGATTGGAATTTACCGTCATCAATTTTGCACGGGAATTCAAAACTTTTTTGCGTGAAGGGCATTCCCAGAAATTGGATTTATGATTACCCCACAATTTGCACACTTAAATTTATTGGAATCTTATATCAGAGGACATACGTTCTTAGCGTGAAAGTTTCCACCACAAATCATGCATTTAACATCCATGTGGCAATGTTGGTTCCATGACCCCACTTGTGGCACTTACGACACTGAGTGGGATTTTGGAAATTTCCCCAGGCCTGCGGAAATGTTCCATGTAACACGGACATGGGACATAATACAGGCCTTTTCCAAACTTTTCATATTATTTAGTTCACTTTTGTTAAAATGAACTAAATAAAATTCTTGAGAAATGCCCCTTTGGGAAGTACCAGAGTGATTTCTTTTTCATCTTAATTACTTGGACTGGTGAAAATCCAAGTAATTCAGAAATTTCAATTTTAATCTCATCCAGTGATTTGTCATCACTGGGCAGACCTTTCAAGACGACTTTGAACAATCGCTCAGTTTTGTCGTCGTATGTGAAGAATTTATGGCGCTTCTCAGTTAAATACTGGAGAAGACGTTTGCGATCGTCAAAGGATCCCGGCAAAACGCGGCAGTCACCCTTCCTAGCAATCTGAAATGAAACCTTGATCCCCGAAGGTTACTCAAGATTTCATTCCGAAAGCCAGAAAACTCGGCAACAGATACCACAATTGGCGGAATCCGTTGTTTCTTCGCATGAATCGAATCACCTGGGCTAGAGGTAGATTCGATTTCCTCAAATTCGTTATTAATCAAATCGAACTGATTGCTCAGTTCGATGGGAGAAGAAATAATGTCAACGTTAGATTTAGAAGGAATATCTGAAGTCTCCAGCTTCCTTCTATTTTTTCCGCGCTTGGGCAGGACGGTCTTGAAACCTTGTTTCTTTGAAGGAAGTGGAGAATTCAGAGACTCCCCTTCCTCTTGTTTTTATTAATACTCATTGCTGAGCGTGGAGACGTGACCTTCTTAGAGGTTTTTCCCAGAACGGTGTCCCTGCAGGATTACCACCGCTTGTCGGAATTTTACTTCCGCAAACGGGTCCAACGTAAAACGAAGGCACGGGTCCTTGCAAAGATCGTAACGGGATCAGTGGGTAGAAATAGCGCTAAGAAGCACCGTTGAAATTAAAATAGCTTCGGGTAGTATTAAAAACTTCCTTCCGCAAAGAGAAAGAACCGCACAGCACGAAAGCACGATGCGGTCATACTTAGAATCATGCTTGAATCAAGCAGCTTGATATCAATGAAAATTTGATTTGCATTGAGGTTGAGCGATATAATCAACGATATGAAATATAAAATGAGAAAGGGCCAGGAGATCGAATCTGTGATATCCAATTTGTTGCAAGTAAACCGTTCAAGATAAGTGCTTGATTGTTTTTTTTTTCTGCAGACAGACACATACAGGCATCATATCAATTCGTCGAACTGAGTTAACACAACCCCTTCTATAAAAAATTCGATTTAGGAGAGAACATTAATACTTTTCGTTACGCTTGCTGTGTGAGAAACGGAAAACGTTTAACCCCCTCCTAAAGCAGTAACGTGAATTCTGAATGGTCGCTGAGGAATACCCTTGACAGCAATAGATACAACCTGATAAAGAATCCCCTGCTGAAGGTTTTGGTAAAGTACAGGTGAATCAAAAATTATCTATCGATGAGCAAATGTGAACTACGGAAGTGGTTCCCCAAAACTAAGCTTCATGTTACTGTAACGACGGGACAGTAAGGCAGCTACCGAAAAAGTGGAACAGTTAGTTAGTAAACGGTAAAGGTGGAAAAAATATTCTGAAATCACGATTATTTAGGTTTTAGCAATTTTCAGAAACTTTTTTAAGTACTCGTGTTTTCAAGGGCAAACCACTTGATACGGAAGCAACGCACAAATGTCATTTTTATTATTTTACGCATGCTGCAACGCAGCAAATCTGAAATATTAAAAATAACAGTGGGGTATTGCTTCCCTATTGAGTGGTGTGCCCTTGAAAACACGAGTACTTTTTAGTTTGGATTCCGTGAGGATTGTCCATAAGCTAAAAATTAGAGCAAAAGAAAATCCCAAAGCCTCGACCAGCTAAAAATGTACGACTGATTTAGGTTCCTTAGGTTGGCTTTATTCCAGGCTTAAATTTAGTACCGTATAAACTCATACTTCGGACGCCTTCAAACTTCGGACACTTGATTTTGTATGAAGAATATTTGAAATATTTCACCCGAAATCTTTCAACTTGCGTACTGAAAATTAACCTGATTGAAACGCATATTAAAAATGTTTCGTCATAGTTAGCCATGTTATTTCTACACCATTGTTTACATTGAAAGCAGATCTAACAGTAAAATAAAAATTAGTTATATATATTTAATTCTAATGCTGTTTTAAAGCTGTTCGAAGATTGATTCAAGTGTCCGAAATATGAATATAATGCAAGTAAGTGTCCGAAATAAGATTCTAAAAGAAGTCACACATGTTCTTTGATTTGTGATTTTTTAAGTATTAAAAGCAATATACCAAGTCGGCAGTCAATGACTGAGGCCCTTGTGTTATGTATGAAGCAGAGTTCCGGCTGGAATTAGTTAACCAGGATGATTTTGGACTGATTTCTTCTTATCAGGCTCTTAAGCGTCCGAAATATGAGTTTACACGGTACTTAGTTCGTACACCATCAAACTAGTGCTAATTATTCATCAAGAAGAAATAAGAGATTGAATAAATTAGAAGTTGTATATTTTGATTATTATTTGTTTTTACGATAACTCAGTGCAACACGACACATCACCATATTTTTCCTATGTTTCGTTTCTTTTTATTTTTTTCCAAACACCATTTTTTCAAACGCTAATTTCGACTTCAAGAATTTCTATGGAATTTTCAAAGTATTTGGGGTGGTAGATTTATTAGAGTGATTTTGTAGAGGATCGAAGTAGACAACGCGTGTGATTGGTTGCAACATAATTTCACTGTCACAAAATTTCGTCTGTTGCTGTATATTACAAAATATTTCTGTGGAATTTATTCAAATTCATCAGCACATGGCCTCCAACTTATCCGTTTGAGAACTGATCTACATTCCTCGATAGTGCCACGGCACCAGCTGTCCGATATGTTCCGCGATTTAATCCAGTGCCAATATGTGTGATAGTGTAACCATCCGACGTCGCGGTCATTGTATAATGGCTACCGAACAATTGTCCAGCAAACATTAGTGAGAAGAAAATTAAGTGACTTCAAATATTCCCCATCAAACACGTAAAGGTTGATTTGATCTGCAGTGCATTTTAACACTTCTCGGTTCATTGCAATTAAAATGCGAGTTTCGAATTCTAAACGTCAAGAGCCAGCCGCTGATTTTCTGCAAGGATGATGCATTTATTAACCATATTCCACCAATCGCACCCATGCTTTAAGACCCGATTCAAGAACTCAATTTTGCATAATCTGAACGTTTCCTAATATCTGTTCATTTCAAGATATTAAATCAAAATTGTGAGCTGGTACTGAGCTGAATCAACTTGACTATAGCAGCCAGGATAATAACAGCTACCGGAAGCTGATAACCCCACAGGAAAATTTCGTAGACGCCACGTGGTTACCACGATTGGAAGCAAAGGATAATAATAAGTGCAAAACTTTAGAAAATTATGTGGTCTCTTCGGATATCCTTGGTGTATACTGTTCAAAATTGGAGCTCTTTTGGACAAACTAAATTGGTGAGCACGTTCCAGTTCTTTACTTTTCTTTCTCTCATTGCTTCACCAATCTATACAAAAAAAAGCACTAAATACGTACAGGGCATAAACATGCATAAAATGTGCATGATAAAATTTCGCATTCACTATTGCAATATATGTACGTAATTCACCGTTCAATTTGCGGTCGAATCTTTGATACAACCCTCTACTTTTTTTAAACAATTTATTTTTCGAAATATAATCTGGCATCCTGTTATGAGCAGCTCCGAACCCTTTAGAAAAGTCTGGGGGGGCATCGGATTCCTGTTGTGGATAAAATGTAGAACCTTTTTGCCTTTCTCGTATACTAAGTATACGGTAAAGGCTATATGATCGCTCCAAAAACAAACTTTTTATAGAAGGCCCGGAGACCCATAGTGTTATATACCAATCGACTCAGTTCGACGAATCGAGGTGATGTCTGTGTGTGTGTGTGTGTGTGTGTGTGTGTGTGTATGTGTGTGTGTGTGTGTGCGCAAAACTACTAAAAAAATGTCACTCATTTCTCGGGCACTTATCCTCAACCAATTTGCTCGCAACGAGTTGTATTCGACGCAGAATCCTGCCCCATTGTTTCCTATTTGAAATTGGCCAGATCGGACTATGGGATCAGAAGTTATGGCCAAAATACAAATTCATACGAAAAAATCGCGTAAAAAATGTCACTCATTTCTCGGGAACTTATTCTCAATCGATTTGCTCGCAACAAGTTGCATTCGATGCAGAATCCTGTCCCATTGTTTCCTATTTGAAATTGGCCAGATCGAACTATGGGATCAGAAGTTATGGCCAAAATACAAATTCATACGAAAAAATCGCGTAAAAATGTCACTCATTTTCCGGGCACTTATCCTCAATCGATTTGCTCACAACAAGTTGCATTCGACGTAGAATCCTGTCCCGTTGTTTCCTATTTGAAATTGGTCAGATCGGACTATGGGATCAGAAGTTATGGCCAAAATACAAATTCATACGAAAAAATCGCGGTAAAAATATCACTCATTTTTCGGGAAATTATTCTCAACCGATTTGCTCGCAACAAGTTGCTTTCAATGCAAAATCCTGTCTTATTGTTTCCTGTTTGAAATTGGCCAGATCGAACTATGGGATCAGAAGTTATGGCCAAAATACAAATTCATACGAAAAAATCGCGTAAAAAATGTTACTCATTGTTCGGGCACTTATTTTCAACCGATTTGCTCGCAACAAGTTGCATTCGACGCAGAATTCTGTCCCATTGTTTCCTATTTGAAATTGGCCAGATCGAACTATGAGATCGAAAGTTATGGCCAAAATACAAATTCATACGAAAAAATCGCGTAAAAAATGTCACTCATTTTCCGGGCACTTATCCTCAATCGATTTGCTCGCATTTGCATTCGACGCAGAATGTCTCATATTTTTTTATTGAAAATTAGCCAGATCGGACTATGGGATTAGATGTTATGGTCAAATTACTATTTATTATGAAAAAGAGTTCAAAAAAGTCTAGCTCACTTTCTCAGCACTTATACTTCATCTATTCCCCAAGCAACACAATTTCAACAAATCTGGTTGCAGTAACCATATTGTGACTGAGTCCGGTAATATATAAGTTACTGTGATTGATGTGCAATATGTGTGCTTCTCAGGTCGCTCGCAACAGATTGCATTCGACGCAGAATCTTGTCCCATTGTTTCCTATAGAAACTTGGCCGGATCGTACAATTGGGTCAAAAGTTATGGCGAAAATACTAATTTTAAAACTACTGAATAAAATGCCATTTTTCGCTCTTATGCTCATCCGATTTGTTTGCAACAAATTGCGTTTGTCGAGAATTTTTTTTATGCATATAAACAAATATGAAAAATAAGACCAATCCACATATTGGTGTTATTTGAGATTTTTCCAAACCTTTTGAACGAACGAGAAAGGCACCATCACCGCTAGGTGGATTAATCTGGGTTTTTATATAAGGAAGCGACTGGTGAAGACCGGATGTAAATCCCTTTGAAATTGCATGATTATCACGCAATCTCGCGAATTTTTATCCGATTGGTAAATACTTTCCGTACTCTGTACAGTAGTGTAGCTAGAGAGGGAGGGGGTATACAAAGAAGAAAATATTGTGAATCGTATAAAATATGGCAGACTTTAGTGGGCTGGTCATTTAGTGCGAATGTCGGAAGAAAGAATAGCGAAAATAATATTCAACAGAGAATATAGGCCCGATAGGGGCTGGCGACTTCGTGAAAGGCCACGAACACGCTGGCTTTACGCGGTGGAATCGGACCTGGGGACCCTGAACGTTCGGGGAAACTGGAGGAACATCGCCCAAGACCGACGATTATGAAGCTCTACAATACGCCAGGCATAGGTTTATCGGCGCTGTAGCCAACCAGGTATCCAGGTATCTGTAACAAAAAGTTTTCAGATTGTGTTACAATTTTATAACAGAAATAACATCTTTTGTTAGAAATTTATAACAGAATCAGATACAAAATATATTGATTAATGTGCAGTTGGAAATTTTTATTCTTGTTAGATTGTTCATCGAGAATAACAAAACAAGCCCGTTACAAATTAATGTTTCCAAAAGCGCATTTGGACAAGACTCCACGCGGCGTTCCTCATTCGAAAAGAAGAAACCGCGGCCTAGGAAACGCTCCCCATAAAAATCCAGTAACGGGCAGCAAAAAGCGCGGTGCGTCGTTCCCTCTGGGGAGCACCGCGTGTACTTTTGGGCAAATGCGTTAATATTAATGTGTTGTCTTCATTGAAAATCAAAATTGAAAGATATAATGTATTTCATAATCCTATTAATCGAAGTGCTATAAGCATCTTATAACCCTATTCTGAAAAAAAGAGAAAGAAAAAAAAGGTGGTGATGATCAACTGTTTCTTTTTAATGTTATTCCCTTTGCTGTTTTCTGATTTGTGCACTTTGCCGCCTTCAAAGGAATTCATCGTGAAGCGTGTGTTCCCGAACCTGATCAATTTTAGATCAGTTCAGTTTTATATCAGTAAGCATATGAAAATATAGAAATTGTGCGATTATTTTTGTACTCGGATTCAAATTCTGTTGAAAACTTTATTTCACTTAAGAGTTATGTGATCATGCTGAAGCATACTTCATATTGAGCTAACTCAAAACTAGAAAGTTTTCCAGTTTTCCAGCTATGTATAAATAAATAATGTTTCCTTTCTCATACAAAAAGTTGTACCAGAAGGCAATCATTTGCTTCCGAATTCAACCTTTTCATAGGAGGTTCGGAGACCCATAGTCTTATATACAATCAGCTCGACGAAACGAGCTATTGTCTGGGTGAAATTGCGCATCTAGACTCGGAGCGAGCAAACCATGCAAACTGTCATACGAAAGAGCTGTCGAAAGGAGGTACGCCATGAGGCCCCTTGTATATGTGTTACATGTATACATTTTTGCCAAATTTTCATCCTCAACCGACTTCAATTGAGTGCAAGAAACAGCTGCTGTGAATGGTCACGTCCTTACTGTCAATTTAGGATTAGGACAGGAAAATTTGTTTGACACTCATTGTTATAAGAGAGCGAGGAATGCTCTGCATCTCCGTGAGCGCCACGGGAAAGGAATCGTTTGTTAGTCGAAAAGGTGATTATTGTGGTAAGCAATAAAAAATTTATTGTAAACGAAGTTATTTTGAAAACTCGAAGACGAAAACCGTGTTTCAAATCAATCCAACGCAAAATCAATGTGCTTCGTTTAATAAGCTTCTACAACACGAAAGATTCTGCACTGAATAATGTTGTGCTCTTCGATGCAGACATTAAATTTTTCACTTCGTGTACTCCCGCACTAGCTGACGTGACCAGCATCAACACTGATTGAATAAATTTCAGCTCGCGAGGCATCATTTCTTTAGTTCGCGTTTTTCCGGACTAGCTTCCGTCCTGAGACCAGCAGTAACACGATCGATTCCGCACTCATATTGTGCAAATAGTCAAATCATATCACAAAACTTAAAAAAAAACTTCAATCTCCACGCCAAAGCTTTGCCTCTGATTCATATCTGACTACATTTACACTCTGATCTTGACGTCTTAAATATTAAGTCGGATCACTTTTGAAAAAATAGGATAGAATAGTTGAAGATACTTTTCGTTTTCTGCTAGATACACTGAAAATGATACATGAAAAAAAAACAGAATACGTATTTGACGACTTAGATTATGTAGTGGGTGAAAAACTTGTAAAACATAAAGTTTCGGCAAAGCCGAAATTTTTGATAACGGCCGTACGAGACAGTGTGGTTTAAGTTTAAATTTGTTTCGAAATTTCGCGGAATTCCGTTAAATTTCGTTAAAAGCTAGTTTTTTCCAGCGATTTTTTTGTAATTAAACGAAACGAAATCAAGAAATCAGATTTCGGCATGGTCAAATTTCGCTAAATTCCGCGGATTTTCGTTTCGAACCACCTGAAACGATTTTTTTTTTCGAAATGCAGCATATGCTTAGTAATCCAACCTCATGGAGCCCTTGAGTGACCACTGTAGGTCCTCCGGAAGATACGAAAAGTCCTTTCAAGTGGATAATTCTTAACACTTGTCCTAAAGGATGCATTTGAAAAACTTTTTGGTGTGCTTAGAGCAAGAAATTATTTGTCATGACCCAGCCTCATGAATCTGAGTGGCCAATGGAGGTGCTCCGAAAGATCCTGAATAACCATAAAATAAAGAGCACATTTTTACCAAAAAATGTATCATCGTGTTCCGAGTTACAATTAATTATTGTTACTCCCTCCTTAAAACCAAATAGACCGTCGTTTCACGGTTTTCATCCTAAAACCGTGCAAAATTTTCCATTTTTTTATACAAAATTTTGTAGTTGTGTTCTAAGCAAGAAATCATTGACGTGACCCTTTCCCGCGGAGTCCTTCAGAAGATTCGGAACATCAGTAAAAATGTTCATTTCATGGAAGTCATTCTAGTAGTGCGATTTCAATTTTGAAATTTCTTGTTGTCGTACTCTGAGCACATTTTGTACTGCTCTAGGAAGACCTTTACAAAATGACCATTTTGCGGGCAATCAGGGTTTTTCGGAAGGCCATGTTATGGCCACCAGTGGTCATAGATGAATGAGAACTGTGAATTAGCTCCCCGGTCATTGTCAGAAAAAATTGTGCAACAATTTTTTAATAATTAATTATTGGTCACTATCCCCCGTGCATATTAGCCTTTTATTTAGTTATATATACCCGAGCCTTTTATAGAATCCCTTTTAAAATCTTCTCAACTGATAAAGAACTATTTTTTCAGGATGTGGTGCATGGTGGTGCAAATTGGTGAACTGACTGAAAAGATAACTTGTTGTATCTTTGTTGTACTGTTCACAACAGTGCGAGTCTTCGAAGGTTAACAAAAGAAACATTCCCACCTAGATGTCTTCAATTAAAAAAACCAATCGGTGTGATAAATTTCTTTCATATTTTTTGATTAGCGAAAGAAACCCATTAGGGAAAAATCTGGCAAATCGGTTAACCCGTTCGCGAGTTAAATCGTCAGGAAGGAAATCTCAACTCATTTTTATTATATAGAAGAAGAAGATGAGAGGCGACAAATTTTGATAACGGTGTTATAAGAAATTATTTCATATTTACGGGGTATACTTTTCTCACATGTCCCAAACATTTTTTTTTTATATATATATCTTTATTTCAGCCCTTGGCTGGCTCACCTCGGATCAAACAAATTATTTTAAACATTGTGGAATACAACTATCCGACCGCGTCTCTTCGGAGTTTTTTTTCATACAATTCAAAACATTTTTATCAAACTTATGATGTATATGATATATTTTTTTGCTGAATAACCAAATAAAATTTAAAAAAATCGGCCGGTGAATTCAAATGATATCGCTTTTTTGCAAATCATAACGCAAACAGTAACGATTCCGTATCAACATGACGTTTGCAGAAAATATTATTTTACTATCAGCACTTTCCGTACTAATATCCCACGCACATAGCGCCGTACTCACCTTTCCGAAAGATACCCGTTCGCACTGAGTACGACAGATCCTTGAAGCTAATGGTAACCGGTTTAAAAAGTCGCGCTGCGGCCAACGACGATGCAGTCGATGCTCCCCCAATGCTGGAACTGTGTTCGAACTCAGGTAGCTTCTGTGGCATCTTCAACGGTGGCAATCCCAAAGTGGTTGGGCGTTTCGACACCAACCCTTTAGCTCCCCGTTCCGGATCCATCTTTTGAATCATCAGTTCCGCTTCCTTGAACTGTTCCACTTCCTCCTGCACTGCGAGTGGGGCAATCGTTATCCTCCGGCTGCTCCCACTAGGACTATCATCGCTAAAATTATTGTTGCTTGTGCTGCTGCTGCTGGTGCTACACATCTCGTACGCCTCCGCCATCTCGATGGGGATGTTGAACTTTCACTTCTTCCCGCACTCTTCAGCGTCTTTCACAACAAACATTCGCTTTATTTACCGAGATTGCACGGTTTCTTGATGATTTGCTGCTTGGTTTGCGAATTGAGACGAGAACTTCTCACCACATGTCACACAACGGCATCCGCGGTTTCTAAAAATATCACACCCAGGATACTCTACACCATAATCTACCGTATCTCGACCGTACACTGACACGCGGTGCACTGCCCTATACCGCCTGATTCACTTGTTAGTTAATCCGATTCACATTCCCTGTTACGTCACGCTTGAATGCAATTAGATAAATATTTTGCGTTTAAACCGTCGAATGAAACAGCACAATATCTTATCGTTTTGCTTCCCGAATCATTCCCTGCGATAATCCGCCCTGTCGTCGTGGACTTGGGACTTGATTTGTGCGACGTCGTTGTCCTCCTATGCACCGTCTACGAGCACCCAATCTTTGCGGTCGACGTACTGGGCTTGAATATTGCGCTGTCGAAGCCCACTCTTTCATCGAAGTTGAAACCGGAGTCGCAGAACTGGCTAACCGCTTTTACCGCTTGCGCCAACCAACTTCAAACAGGACTGAATTGGGTCAGCAGCTGGCAGAAATCGACCTTGCTGAGAACTCGAAACGTCAATTTCTACACGTCTGGCACGCGATAAGAATTCACAGACAACGAGCACTGAGCTCAACGACTAGAATATTCCTTTCCCACTGAAGACCGCGACCAGAGATGAACAAAAGAAAGTCACTTGCACTTTTGCGATTAATTAATAATTCAAACACTCAACAGTGCATAACTGCTTCACTCTAGTTGCTCAATCTCACAAGGGCTACGACCACGGGGCGTGCTACCCGATCTAGCGCCGTTATTCTTTCTTTTCTGTGTTCCTTCGGTGCAGAGTGCAACAGGGTCGAACGGCGCGCGCGCAACTTCCGCGACGATCCGCGCACTGCCGACTCACGATGAATACTGAATGAGTTTCAGTGGCGAGGCGGTTTATCGCGCCCGCCGCATGGCAACTTTAGCTGTCCGTTGGTCTGTCGGGACGGAACGCGCGCGCACCAGTACGTGAGCCAGTGTCGGTGAGTGACTGATTATGGAAGGTGGGTCTGGGTCTGTGTTATTGCACTCGTTGTAATGAATGAATTATTGCGTTTGGGTGTTCGAATGGAGACAAAGAGTAGGTTTCTGTTTAGATAGAAAAGAGCTCGGTGCAATCGAGTGTATGTTATCTTTCTTAATTAGGCAACCTTGGGATTGAATAAACCCAATACAAAAATCTGGAGCAGAGCTCCCAAATGTTCTTGGATTCCTGTATTGGAAGTGGCATTTTTTGACGTAGGACTACGTCTGTATTTTCTATATTGGGGTACACTTTACGATTGCGAAAATCGGGGACCGTCACGAAAATATGATAGACTTTAAACTTTAATATCTAAGCCGTTTCTCGATGGATTTTCCATTTTTTTGGACCATTCGATCAAGGATGAGTCAATGCTTCTTTGTATTTATTTGAAAATACTGATTTTCAACTATTTATTATCGAAAATTCATAAAAAGTTTGGAAATAGGTAAACTAACCAATCACGTACATGCATCACTAGCACAGACATCAAAAATCAATCACTTGCGGGTTTGGATCTAATCCTCAGTTTGAACAAGATTTTACGCATAGCAGACGCATCAAAGCGATCGTAGCGGAGCGGACACAGCATCACGGAGGCGCTAATAACATTTTCAAAGAAATTCCATCGCATTGGTGGTGGTGCTCGATGTGTTGCTGCAGATCATTCAACCTCAACGAACCTGAATTTCATATGATGAAAAGGTTGACCATAAAAATAGGACTGTGGCGATCCCGCACCACCAGTGCCAATGCTGAAAATGTATTACAAATGTGGTGTCAGTTAGTTGGAAAGGAACATTGGGAAAAGAAAATTTGTTCTTGTCATGGCCAACATTTTACGAAAAGAAAGAGTTAATTGCGAAAATGGACTGTTTCGGTGGCATCGGGTTTGGCGTGGTAGCTTGGTCGCTGTTGTTAATCGTTATGAGTGCACATTACATTAACACCCATATCAGATCACAAAGAGGCGGGGCTTACGGGTTTAATTTATTAAATACAAGCCATTTTGATCGGGATTCCACAAAGAGCGGTTCGACATTTAATGCAGCGGAGCGGACACAGCAGCACGAAGGCGTGGGGTGGCAGTGGCAATGCGGAAAATTTATTCCAAATTTTGGAGGCTGAGCGAAAAATCATCAGGTGGCGGTCGGACAGTTTCAACGCAAGGTGCCGACAAGCGTTTGGATGCAGTTAGTTATTAGAAAGTCGCATTGGGAAATGAAAAATGGTTCTTCTCAGGACCAACATTTTATAATAAGAAAGAGGTTATTGCGAAAATGAATTGTTTCGGTGGGATCGGGTTTGGCGTGGTAGCTTGGTTGCTGTTAGTGATTCCATCCATTCAAATTTACTGCATCATCTCCCTCCGATGCGCTATCAAATTTGCTAGTTACGATTGAGTTTTGCACTTTGAAGAAAGTTCATATCGGATTGTCGCATCAACCTTTGTTTGCTCAATGTTAATAAAACGAGACAAATTATTATGGCAAATACCATAATTTTCGAATAGCTACGTAGTTCTACGTCACCTTTGCGTACAACCCGATTGGGCTGCACCTTTGAGTTTTTTAGAAATATAATATACACCCGGTTTTTTTTTCACGAGGGGGAAGCGTACCTAGCAAAAAAAAAAACCGTGTAAAAAAACCGTTATTTGAAAATCCGTGTAAAAAAAAACCATCGAAAAATTGTCCTTTTCATTGAAAAAGACTTAGAAAATGTATTGATAAGTGAAAAGTTTATCGGTCTGTTTGATTGACAAAAACTTAGAAACTGGGTATTGTCGGAACGGGCTCGATGAGCGGAAGCCGAAAATTGATGTTTGGCGCCGTCATGACCCTTTGGGTTTGCCTCTGCTGTGATGTCCCGCTGGGTTCCAGTCTAATGCTTGTTTGCATATTTCGTTTCCGCCCCTTCGTGAAGTGTGACCGACCCAGCCCCACTTCCGATCCCGAGTTTCCGTTACTATCGGCCTCGGCTTTACTATCGAACGATGGAGCTGAGATCCAGTTGTGAGGCCACCAGGCACAAATTATGTATCGTAGGCATCTGTTGATAAACAACCGTATAACAGTACAGATTTCACGTTATAGTTGAAAATTCGGATTTTGATGCGTTATATCTGCCTGTTCTTCCAGATATTACTTAAACTCGCAAAGGAAGCCCTTGGTTTCTTGATCCGTGCGCCTATGTTGATCTTGGTACCGCCGTCTTACGCCACTTGGCATCCAAAATATTGGAAGTTTTCAATATTTTCCACTGACAATAAGGTCCACACAGGATCTTCCGGCACGGAACCGCCTGAAAGTTGCATCGATCTTTTCCTGAATCCGGCCTAGGATAACTTTGCATAGAATTTTGAAGACAATACACAGCAACATCAGGGCTCGTCAGTTATCGCAAACAGTCACGTCACCCTTTTTGGGAACCTTCATTAAGATACTTTGCAACCATTCGACCGGAAAAGTTACGGTGTCCTAGGGGAACGGTTAGGCACTTCATCTCATAGCTCCTATTTCCATCTCATCCATCACAAAGCAATGAAAAGGTTTGTTTCTTAACACGCTTGTTAGCAAAGAGAAGCGACGAGATTGGTTCTGTATTTCTTTGATTTGCGATGAGATGAATATATGTTCGTTTTATCTATTTGAAGAAATTTCAAGAAGGTTTTCTGAATGATTTTCTGGAAAAACTGGTGGAGGGATTTCTAGTGGAACTGGTGGAGGAATTTCTAGTGGAACTTCGGAGGAATTTCCTGAGAATTCGGAGGAACTTCCGGAGGAATTCCGGAGGAACTTCGGAGGAATTCCCGGAGGAACTTCGGAGGAATTCCCGGAGGAACTTCGGAGGAATTCGGAGGAACTTCCGGAGGAATTCGGAGGAACTTCGGAGGAATTCCCGGAGGAACTTCGGAGGAATTCGGAGGAACTTCGGAGGAATTCGGAGGAACTTCGGAGGAATTCGGAGGAACTTCGGAGGAATTCGGAGGAACTTCGGAGGAATTCCCGGAGGAACTTCGGAGGAATTCGGAGGAACTTCGGAGGAATTCCGGAGGAACTTCGGAGGAATTCCTGGAGGAACTTCGGAGGAATTCGGAGGAACTTCGGAGGAATTCCCGGAGGAACTTCGGAGGAATTTCCGGAGGAACTTCGGAGGAATTCCCGGAGGAACTTCCGGAGGAATTCGGAGGAACTTCAGAAGGAATTCGGAGGAACTTCGGAGGAATTCCCGGAGGAACTTCGGAGGAATTCGGAGGAACTTCGGAGGAATTCGGAGGAACTTCGGAGGAATTCCGGAGGAACTTCGGAGGAATTCCCGGAGGAACTTCGGAGGAATTCCCGGAGAACTTCGGAGAATTCGGAGGAACTTCGGAGGAATTCCCGGAGGAACTTCGGAGGAATTCGGAGGAACTTCCGGAGGAATTCCCGGAGGAACTTCCGGAGGAATTCCGGAGGAACTTCGGAGGAATTCGGAGGAACTTCGGAGGAATTCCCGGAGGAACTTCGGAGGAATTCCCGGAGGAACTTCGGAGGAATTCAGGAGGAACTTCCGGAGGAATTCCGGAGGAACTTCGGAGGAATTCCCGGAGGAACTTCGGAGGAATTCCGGAGGAACTTCCGGAGGAATTCCCGGAGGAACTTCCGGAGGAATTCGGAGGAACTTCGGAGGAATTTGGAGGAACTTCGGAGGAATTCCCGGAGGAACTTCGGAGGAATTCGGAGGAACTTCGGAGGAATTCCCGGAGGAACTTCGGAGGAATTCGGAGGAACTTCCGGAGGAATTCGGAGGAACTTCGGAGGAATTCCCGGAGGAACTTCGGAGGAATTCGGAGGAACTTCGGAGGAATTCCCGGAGGAACTTCCGGAGGAATTCCCGGAGGAACTTCGGAGGAATTCGGAGGAACTTCGGAGGAATTCGGAGGAACTTCCGGAGGAATTCGGAGGAACTTCGGAGGAATTCGGAGGAACTTCGGAGGAATTCGGAGGAACTTCGGAGGAATTCCCGGAGGAACTTCGGAGGAATTCGGAGGAACTTCCGGAGGAATTCCCGGAGGAACTTCCGGAGGAATTCCCGGAGGAACTTCGGAGGAATTCCGGAGGAGGAACTTCGGAGGAATTCGGAGGAACTTCGGAGGAATTCCCGGAGGAACTTCGGAGGAATTCGGAGAATTTCCGGAGGAACTTCGGAGAATTTCGGAGGAACTTCGGAGGAATTTCGGAGGAACTTCGGAGGAATTTCGGAGGAACTTCGGAGGAATTCGGAGGAACTTCGGAGGAATTCCGGAGGAACTTCGGAGGAATTCGGAGGAATTTCCGGAGGAATTCGGAGGAACTTCGGAGGAATTCGGAGGAACTTCGGAGGAATTCCGGAGGAACTTCGGAGGAATTCGGAGGAACTTCGGAGGAATTCCCGGAGGAACTTCCGGAGGAATTCGGAGGAACTTCGGAGGAATTCGGAGGAACTTCCGGAGGAATTCCCGGAGGAACTTCGGAGGAATTCGGAGGAACTTCCGGAGGAATTCGGAGGAACTTCGGAGGAATTCCGGAGGAACTTCGGAGGAATTCGGAGGAACTTCGGAGGAATTCGGAGGAACTTCGGAGGAATTCGGAGGAACTTCGGAGGAATTCGGAGGAACTTCGGAGGAACTTCGGAGGAATTCGGAGGAACTTCCGGAGGAATTCCCGGAGGAACTTCCGGAGGAATTCCCGGAGGAACTTCCGGAGGATTTCCCGGAGGAATTCCCGGAGGAACTTCCGGAGGAATTCCCGGAGGAACTTCCGGAGGAATTCCCGGAGGAACTTCCGGAGGGACTCCCGAGGGAATTCTTTTGAAGAACTTCGGGAGAAATCCTTCTGAGGAACTTCCGGAGGAAATCCTCTGAGGAATTTTCTGAGAAATTCTTCTGAGAAACTTCTAGAGGAATTTTGGTGAGGATCTCCTGAAGAAAATGTTTGTGAGGATCTTCCAGAGAAATTTCTTTGAGGAGCACTCGAAGGAACTCCCGGAGGAATTTCTGGAAGAAATGCCGGAGGAATTCTTATAATGGTTTCCGGCCATTGGTATTGAAAAGGTTTTCAGTCATGTTATCAAACCGGAAAATGGCCATCTAGAATTCAAACATGGCGGCAAATAGATTTCTGGCTTCATCTCCCCATTCCGTCAATACCCATATTCCATGGGTTTCCAGTCGTTCTAACGAACTGAAATTCGGCCATCTTCAAATCCAAAATAGCGCCAAACATTGATTTTTGGCTACTACTCATCGAGCCCATTCCGGAAATACTCATATTGCAATAATCAAACGTCAATCATTGATTTTCGACTTCTACTGATCAAGCCTATTCTGGCAATACCCATATTGCATGGGTTTTCGGTCGTTAATCAAACCGGAGGTTGACCATCTTGAATTTCAAAATGGCGTCAGACATCGATTTCCGGCTTCTACAGATCGAGCCTATTCCGGCAATACCCATATTGTATGCGGTTTTATACTCTGCAAAACAATCGTTCCCACATCCATAAAATTGTGTTTTCCATTCAAAAAGACTTAGAAAATTTTCAGCTGAGTACCGCGTTAATTCGAAAATCCGTGTAAAAAAACTCGCAAAAAAACCTCGCAAAAAAAAATTCGTGCAAAAAAAACCTGGGTGTAATTTACAAAATCGCTTTATCAATCGAACAAAGTAATGAGTAATCTTGCAATAAAATGCGCAACTCAAAAACAGGACCGCGATAAAGAAATCTTTATTTCAAACTGGAAATAATATATGTGTTACCATTCTTTTCCTCATCTTGATTTACGATGAAATTGATTCATAATTACCTTTACATTCTTGCATCTCTCGTTCGTCAAAAGAAAACCCCACTAATCTTTTTAAGTAACTGACTTTGGTCATGAAAAACTGTGCATTACTAAGAACAAGCGCAAATAGCTAACAAATTTGTCATCCTGGTCAATTGAAAATTGTTGAAATCTACAAAAGCTGTGGTACGCTCGAAAATTGCACTTACCAGAAATTTAGCATTACCTAGCTATCGATTATTCCAGTTAAATGGAATAACCAAACCGTCTATATCTTCTACTTTGTTGGCATCACTGAAAAATGCCGCGTCACAGCCTAGTGTTCATTAAACACTTCCACAATTACAATTTAACCGCGAGGTTTCTATGCCAGATTAACATTTTTGCATTCTTTTAGTATCATAGGGCTAACACGATGATACTTTTATGTTAGGGAATGACTTGGCCAGTCCGGGTACCAAACCCAATCACCCTGGGCATGGTTTGTATACATCTACGATTGGGGAGGACCCCTACAACACCGTTAATCTGCTCGTCTACATTATCAACCGTTCCTACATTAGGCATGGGCTGTGATGAAAAAACTTGCCTTCTCTTTTTCAGTGCTCCTAACAACATGTCTCCACTGGAACTGGTTCTGGTAGAAAATCTCGAAGCCCTGGTCTGTGGTTTAATCAACCAACATTGAGTTCTCACTTAAAAGCGCAAAAACATCACATCATGAATTTCAGTGCTGCCACTAAGTATGTGTTATGATTTGAGATGCGATCCAGTCTGAGTGTCCCGCAGATTGATTTCATTGCCGATGGAAATGTATGCAACCAATCAGTGGAGCGTGCAGCAGCATTGAATTTGCCGATCAGCCTGGTACGCATTTCATTTCCTACACGAAAACTCTACGAAGAATCCATAAATCACCAATGCACAGAGTTCAAAACATGCTCCTTCTAATAAAATACGGTGCTTTCTTGCACAATGAGTCATAGCGTGTTGAGTGTGGTTATGGTTAATAGATCCAGATCATGTGTTATCGACCCCTGTTAATCGAATAGCACTCAAACCTATGGACGAAGTGTGCATTCGCTAGATCTAGAGGTAATCTGCTACTTATCTGTCGGCCACAGGACAAAGAAGTAGTGGTTCCCATTTCGGAGTATACCTTTATAGTATGGACGTTTAAGTGATTGCCATTGTCGTCTCAGATTGGGTTTCGATCATTCAGATACTACCAGCTAGTTGTAGAACAAAGAAATACCCCTTAATGGGTTGTTCTAGATACTAAGCAGTTGACTACAATATGCTAATTAATGTGTAAAACATGCGATCATACAAATGCTAACTAATTGTTCGAAGAAGCTATAGATCGGATCTTATTCGGTTCATTATAGACTGCCCCTTGCTGGACGACAAAGTATGGCCATGCTTTACGTAAATGGGCTTAGAAAACACAAAACACGACATAAAAAGTAATAAATCTTATCGTTCAAATATAGGGAAGAAAACAGATTTTCAGTTTGGATCAACCTAATGAACATCGACACGAGTTCTCTCGTTGTTAGATAACGTGCCAAAATGGATGTGCGTGATGCAGGAATACCCTAGAATTTCATTGCGTTTATCGACAACCTTGGTTTGCATGTTCGTTTTGAGTCATGATGTGCAGTGCCAATCCTTATTTTGCAAAAACGAAACCAATAATTAGACATATCATTAAAGCACCTTGATTGGTCTAAATATATACAAATTTCTGAGATGGTAGCAACTGGCATGATCGTTAATATCTCGGAGACTCCAGATCCGAAATGGTTGTACAGGACAAATATTTAAATAAAGTTGTTCGCTTGTTTTTAACTACGTCTCTTTTACTATACCGGGTGTCTGTTAAAAATTCCAAAATCGACTGCATCACGCTGTGTTGAAAGACTTTGCTTCTTGTATTTCTTCGGAAACTCTTTCAGGAATTCCTTCAAAAATCCTATAAGTCCAACGGTCCGCACGAAATTCATTTAAGAAATTAAACAAAAAAAAACTAAGATTTTGCAAATTTCTTCAAGAAATACTTCATACTTTGATCATTGATCAAAATTTAGGAAGAATTCCAAAACCAAGTTTAGGAAAGTAAACTTCAAGAACTAACTATTAATTCCTCCAAGGATTTTCTAGTAAAGTCGTTCACCAACAATAACGACTTTCCAAGAGAATCCTGATAACAGAGTGTAAAATAATCGAAAATTTTTGGTGAAGTCAAACTTTCTTCACTTGTCAGTTCATTTCCAAACACATTCATAGTCGGCTCTGGACTGTAAATATTCGATTGAATGTTAGTCATTGAATATTAATGCACATTCTACAAATTCATAAATTATCTGAAATCTGAACACGTTTTAAATGAGTAAAATAATTAGTAAGAGTAAGAACTGAACCCGATTTTCATCCGCGAGGCACTTTACACGGAAAACATCAATGTAAACAATGCTAATTATGTGTTTTTCTCCACATAGTGACCACACTCAGTGACAGTCGAATGAATAAGTTTGTGGAGTAGTCGTCTGACTATGTCATTCTATGTTTTGAATATTCATGCGATGTTTGTCAAAATTCGGACTGAAGTTGCTTCATGAAGATGAATATTTCAAGCTCTGCCTGGAGGAATTTTGAGTTAGGATTTTTTTGATTAATTTCTGGAAGAATTCCCAGAGGAATGCGCGTAAGATTTTCTAGATCCAAATTTTCAAGAATTCGTGAACAATTTATCCAAAGAATTTCTTGGAGGTGGGTTTATTGAAATTTCATGTGTATTTCGGGAGGAATTCAAAACAAATATCTGAAGAGTCCTCGTGGTAATTTCTGTAGAGTTTGTGAAGCTATTTATGAAGTGTTCTCGGAAGAATTTGCGGAGCAACTCTAGAGAAATTCTATTCAAGAAACTATAGAACTTCTCGAAGAAGAATTTCTGAGCGAACCTCCTAAAGTATTCATATAGGAACTTCCAGAGGAATTCCTGGAGAAACTTCCATAGGAATTTTTGAAGGAATTACCGAAAGAAATCTTGGAGCAACTTCCAGAGGAACTCACGGCGAAATTTTTGGAGGAATTTCTGGAAGAACCTCCGAAGGAAATTTCGAAGAAATTTCTGGAGGATCTTCCGGAGGAAGTTCCTGGCAGAACCCCGGATGAATTCCTTGAGGAACTTCCGGATAAATTCCTGAAGTAGCTTTCGGAGCAATTCACAAAGGAACTTCCGGAGGAACTCCTGGAGAAACTTTTAAGAGAATTCTTGGAGACTCTTTCGGAGGAATTCTTGAAAAACTTCCGGAGGAATTCCTTACGGAACCTCCGGAGGGATTCATTGAGGAACCTCCGGAGGAATTCATTGAGGAACTTCCGGAGGAATTTGTGGAGGAATTTCGGATATTTTCTAAAGTTTGAAATAAGCTCACGCCGACCCACGCAGCCGTGCCGCCGCCTCTGGCTGAAAATGATCTTCAACCGATAAATTTTCAACCACTCAGGTCTATTCCAGGAGTGCATGAGCGTCTTTTCCCCATGTTTCCCCATGTAGAAAGAACGTGCACACTAGAGTGATTCAAATTTTGAATATTTTGCCCCCCTAATGCTTAAACGATTGCGTTTGCCATAATAATCCTCCCAAATTTTTAGCTTATTTGGATGTGATTTGATTGTGCACACGTTATTAAAAGTGTGTATGGAAATTACTGCCAAAATCGACGCCTATGTGGAAGACCGTCCCGTGAAATGGCCCATGAACTATGTATATATAATCAACACATTAACTACATAGAATACTGTTGTGATAAATGGGCCGATGATTTACCCAACAAACAGATTAAAATCTTTATTTAAAACTAATTCTAATAACAATTTAAAAACGCGGCGTGGTTACTGTTGCAGTGGTGGTGAATGCACACAATGAATGACTGTTGCTGTCGGCTGACAGATCGCTTCCTCTCGTTCGCTCGTCAGTCGCTCTGTCAGACGGTAGACGTCAGTCGCTCTGACAGATTGCGTCAGACGATGAGCCCACCGTTAAATAGATGGTGCGTTTCAGGGTCGTAGGGTGGTCCTCCCAACACCTCCCCCTCTTAAAAGAGATGATACATACCTCACGGGTTGTCTTCTGGTTCTCGAAGACTGGCGAAGATTGGCGAAGCTGGCTCGGTTCCTGCTGAATAGTAGCACTTGGTGGTTTGACTGGTGCTCAGCGATTAACCTCCCTTGACTGTAGTTCATTGAGGATATTGCTACTTGCTGAAGCTGACTGCAACGGTTCGGATGGTTCTGGTACTGCTGGTACAGTAGCTGTAGGTTGACTGAGACCGCATGAATCCAAAAGTATACTTAGCGGGATTTGAGTACACTTGTCTTGCGCTGTTGATGCTAGATGTTCTGATTCATACCGTTTCTTCAGTTGATTGCAGTGTGACCTAATAAGGTTCCGCTTTTCCAGTAGCCACACGTTGTAGATGACTCGACCAATACATTCTAGTACTTGTCCGGGTTCCCATGACCAGGTATTGTTTCGATGCACTTTCGTCCAAACCAGCTCTTCTTCATCGTAGTTTCTTCTTTTGTGCCATGCTTACGGTTGAACTGACTTTCTTGCTTTGATTCGGCTTGCTTGTAGAACGAAGTTGGAGGTTTCAGTAGATCTAGTGATGTCCTTAGTTTTCTTCCCACAAACAGCTTTGCTGGTGACTTCCCTTCAGGTGCGCTACGACAAGGAGTTGAGCGGTAGCGAAAAAGCTTGTTTCCGGAAAATTTCTGGAAATAGATATTTTGTAGATATTTTGAAGAAATTCTTCTTAAGGAATTCTGGGAACTCGTTATACAAGAATTGTGGAAGTTTTTTTTTTGAGAATGTCTCCTCCAGAAATTCTGGGAAATTTCTCCTACAAGAATTCCTTTTACAGAAATTTTCCGGAATACTAGTATTTTCACTAGGGATTACACTTTCTTCCGGACGAAATATAGAAGAAATTTCAAGAATAATTCCTGGAGAAATCGCTTGAGCAGATCGTAAAGAAATTCCTTAAGAAATTTTTAAAGGAACCTTAAGTGAATCTTATCAACAGCATACACTGAGGTCGCTTTTCGCGAGGTTTGTTTTTTATTATTCCTGCCTTTTGTATTCATTAAAACAATGTGTCGACCACGCGAAAAAAAATCACAGAAAATCAAAGAAAATCGGGAGGTAATTGAAAAGCTATGGAAATTGAGGTAAACCGGGAAATTGATAAAATTCAACCGCGTAAAAAATTACCTCAGTGTACAATATAAATTATGAATTAGTGTATGAGAAATGCAAATATTTACCAAAGGTATTGTTCGTCACCTGGGCTGCAAAATGATGGGTTGACATCAAGGAGAGAGCGCCCAACACTGCTCGGGTCCCCACAAGTTCCTATCTCACGCTTCCACGGGTCGTTCGATGACAAAAGACCGCCAGCTAAGGGTTGTGTATACTTAGCTGGTAGTGCAGCCCTGGGCACTGTTGTCCTTCTGACATCAGCTAGAGTGAGAAGGTACGCCTCGAGCGTCTGTTCACCAGGAGCTGCGGCTCAAACAGCGTCTGCCTGGTCCAGCGGCTGATCAACGAAATGCTGTATCACGTCAGCTATACCTAAGGTGGCAGCCCACCAGCGCGATGTGGGTAATGCGACCCCGGTAAGGTAGCTGAAGCCTCTCAAATATTACGAAAAATGGAGGTAGAAGAAAAAGAGAACGTTATTTTAGGCAACCGGGGCAGCAGGGACTATGTCCAAGGGCTTGATGATCCCAGGCCATCTGCGAGTTGTGGTTCCTGTCTAGGATGTGGCGAGTGGGCTCTGTTAAACTTCTATAAAAGCTGCATGTATCCGCAAGCAGGCTCCGCCAAAAGCGATCGTGTGCCGCTCAAAGCGCACAAGCCCAAGTCCTGGTGTTAGGTGGGACGCTAAACAGCCCTGACACGACGGCCCTCCGGCGAGACAAAACCAATAATTACGAACAATATAAGAGATAATGCGACTCGATATAATCGGCAAAGACCTAGGCGACGAATAAAGGATCACGACTGGAAGCTTGGAACATGGAACTGCAAGTCGCTAGGTTTCGCTGAGTTGCGACAGGATGATCTACGATGAATTACATCCCCGCAACTTCGACGTCGTGGCGCTGCAGGAGATTTGCTGGACAGGACAGAAAGTGTGGAAAAGCGGGCATCGAGCGGCTACCTTCTACCAAAGCTGTGGCACCACCAACGAGCTGGGGACCGGCTTCATAGTGCTGGGAAAGATGCGCCAACGCGTGATTGGGTGGCAGCCAATCAACGCAAGGATGTGCAAGCTGAGGATTAAAGGCCGTTTCTTCAACTATATCATCATCAACGTGCACTGCCCACACGGAGGGAGACCCGACGACGAGAAAGAAGCATTCTATGCACAGCTGGAGCAGACATACGATGGATGCCCACTGCGGGACGTCAAAATCGTCATCGGTGACATGAACGCGCAGATAGGAAGGAGGAAATGTAGACCGGTCATCGGATCGGATAGTCTGCACACCCTATCGAATGACAACGGCCAACGGTGCATAAACTTCGTAGCCTCCGCGGAATAGTAGTCCGAAGCACCTTCTTTCCCCGAAAAAATATCCACAAGGCCACATGAAGATCACCTAACCAAGAAACGGAAAACCAAATCGACCATGTTCTAATCGACGGTAAATTCTTCTCCGACATCACGAACGTCCGCACTTACCGCAATGCGAATATTGAATACGACCACTACCTCGTTGCGGTATGTCTGCGCTCTAAACTCTCGACGGTGTACAACACGCGTCGAAATCGGACGCCGCGGCTTAACATTGGGCGGCTACAAGACGGTAGACTAGCCCAAGAATACGCGCAGCAGCAGGCAGTGGCACCTCCAACGGCAGAGCAGCTAGGCGCAGCGTCTCTTGAAGATGGCTGGCGACATATTTGATCCGCCATTTGAATCACCGAAACCGCTGCACTTGGCACGGTGCCCCGGGAGCAGAGGAACGACTGGTATGATGGCGAATGTGAGCAGTTAGTTGAGGAGAAGAATGCAGCATGGGCGAGATTGCTGCAACACCGCACGAGGGCGAACGAGGCACGATACAAACGGGCGCGGAACAAACAGAACTCGATTTTCCGGAGGAAAAGCGCCAGCAGGAAGATCGAGACCGTGAAGAAACGGAGGAACTGTACCGCGCTAATAACGCACGAAAGTTCTATGAGAAGTTGAATCGTTCACGTAAGGGCCCACGTGCCACAGCCCGATATGTGTAAGTACATAAACGAAACTTCTTACAAATGAGCGTGAGGTGATCCAAAGGTGGCGGCAGCACTACGAAGAGCACCTGAATGGCGATATGGCAGACAACGGTGGTGGTATTGTAATGAACCTAGGAGCACGCGCGCAGGACATGCGACTTCCGGCTCCGAATCTCCAGGAAATCCAGGAGGAGATTGGCCGACTGAAAACAACAAAGCCCCTGGGTTGACCAACTACCAGGAGGCTGTTTAAACACGGTGGTGAAGCACTGGCTAGAGCGCTGCACTGGGTGATTACCAAGGTTTGGGAGGATGAGGTTCTGCCGCAGGAGTGGATGGAAGGTGTCGTGTGTCCCATCTACAAAAGGGCGATAGCTGGATTGTAGCAACTACCGCGCAATCACATTGCTGAACGCCGCCTACAAGGTACTCTCCCAAATTTTATGCCGCCGACTAACACCAATTGGCAAGAGAGTTCGTGGGGCAATACCAGGCCAGGATTTATGGGCGAACGCTCTACCACAGACCAGGTGTTCGCCATACGTCAGGTATTGCAGAAATGCCGCGAATACAACGTGCCCACACATCATCTATTTATCGACTTCAAAGCCGCATATGATACAATCGATCAGGACCAGCTATGGCAGCTAATGCACGAAAACGGTTTTCTGGATAAACTGATGCGGTTGATCAAGGCGACGATGGATCAGGTGATGTGCGTAGTTCGAGTTTCAGGGGCATTCTCGAGTACCTTCGAAACGTGTAGAGGGTTACGGCAAGGTGATGGTCTTTCGTGTCTGCCATTCAACATCGCTTTAGAAGGAGTAATACGTAGGGCAGGGATTGACACGAATGGTACGATTTTCAAGAAGTCCGTCCAGTAATTTGGTTTCGCCGACGACATTGATATCATGGCACGTAACTTTGAGAGGATGGAGGAAGCCTACATCAGACTGAAAAGCGAAGCTGAACGGATTGGACTAGTGATCAACACGTCGAAGACGAAGTACATGATAGGAAGAGGCTCAAGAGAGGTCAATATAAGCCAATGTCATTTATTTTATACAGGTCCAGTTGAGCGTGCCTTTTGTTCGTATTAGTAGCCCAAAAAGAGTAAACATTTCTGATCAGCTGATTGCTGACATCAAACTCACACCAAATTTCATTCATGAGGTGTGAGATTGACGTCACCGTTCTTTTGTTTCCGGCACCCCGAGCCACCGCATAAATCGTCGTGCAGAAACTAACACTGTTACTGATTCCGACATTTCACGAACATGTTTATGCTGTCTCGCCCGAACCTGTATAAAATCCAAAACATTGAATATAAGCCACCCACCACGAGTTTCTATCGGTGGTGACGAAATCGAGGTGGTTGAAGAATTCGTGTACTTGGGCTCACTGGTGACCGCCGATAACGATACCAGCAGAGAAATTCGGAGGCGCATACAGCGATGCCAGATCTACGAAATTTCCGTAGATCTACGGAATTGAATGCTTTCTACGGATCTACGGATCCGTAGATAAAATCTACGGAAATTCGAAAATTTCTGCGGAAATCTACGTATTATTTTCTCAGTATTAATTTTTATCGTTAATTCATTGAGGACATAGTCTCATATTAGTCTGTAATGGCTTTCTGGTGACTTGTTCACACCAGTGTTAGTAAGATCACTCATAAATCTCAATCAACGAGCGCTCCCGAGCGAACGAAATCGTCTGCGATTTTAAAGGAATGCATCACGCTTGAACTTTTCATGATAAAACGCGTCATTTTCACTCATTTGCCGAAAATCATTTTGGTTTAAAACGCATTTGAAATCAATTTGGGGGCAACCTATTGCTTTACATAAAAGAGTGTCTAATATTTTATGCGACAAACGTTAATTCATTGTTTTTAACGAAAGAGAACAAAAGAAAACCTACTCATTCAACTCATCCATGAGTTTTTTGGTGCTGAGTTGGGTGCGTTTCAACTCACGCTTGATTTGAATCATCCATGACTTTTGAGATTTTGAGTTTTTACCAACACTGGTTCACACACCCTTACAAGAAATTCAACGACACGTTATTCATGATTTTTTGTTGAAAACCTTGAGTACTCGTAAGTTTAGCAATTTCATAAATATATTGGGCTCACAACGTGCATTGCTAAGTAGTTCCTTTTTGTGCGACGTATAAGCATATGTATTGCGGTGTATAAAAGCACTGATTTTTTAAAAGCAGAATCAAACACTTGTTGTTTGTGGACCATTTCAATATTTCAAAATAACTGGAGCTTGTCTTGAATTTTCTTCAAGCATGTATTCTGAAATATGTTTCAGGATTTTTAAGGATTTTTTAACTGAAAGAGTTCCATCAAGGACTTCCTCCAGTAATTCTCCCACAAATTTGTACTGGAGGAATTCCCGGAGAAAGTGCTGTAAGAACAACCGAAACAAAAACAACTAATGGAAGAACTCGAATCATAGGGAAGGTTATATGCGAAGTCCCGGAAATATTTCTGAAAAACAATCCTAAAGTCTACGGACACTGCCGGCACATCTCTCATAAAATAATTTTTAGATGACCTCGTAGGAATAACTTCTTGAGGACTCATAGAAGAACTTCGCATTCACAAACAGGCAAAATCCCAACCAGAGCGCTAAATTTGGGAACTAGCAGATAATTTTATTTTATGTTTTTCCATTCCCGTTTAGACCGCCGGTGTAAAAGTGGATCTTTATATAAGGCTCAGAAATAGGGATAGGGACCTAAATAGAGATTAACGTGGCCATGTCTAAAATTGAGCAATTTATTCAGCAATACACATACATTTTATTAGTACTCCAGCACATTTTATTTTGCAGCAAAATCCACTGTACTGTTTACCCAACAAACAACGACAAGCTACAAATAAGCATCTAGGTTGAATTATTGTTTATTTGTGATCTTCGTTAGCTGTATAAAATGGATGCTGAATAATTCGCTAGACAGATTTCATTTCAGCATTTAATCTAACTGATATTCGACATGACCTATCTATTTGTTTACTACCTTTATTTGAAGTCGAACTAACGTTTTCGTTTTATCATATTTCAGCACATTGGGGAAGTTTAGCAATGTGCTGAACTAATTATTTTTAAAGTTCTCTGTTCAACTATGATGTGATGCTCTGAAAGGGTGGTCGAATTGAGTTTAAATAGTAAGTTGATAAGCAAGCATTTAGACATCCTTCTTAACCTTTGTCCTTCTTAACCATTGGATTTCACATTAAATCATCATCATCAAATCATCACAATAAATTTTATCTGATCTATCGCACAGTGGAAAAAAAAACATTATGCTTTTTCAAGTTGAGAGAAAATCTGGATTCTAGATCTGGAAAATTTGATTTATAGGAAAAATGGATGCTGAATAATACAAATAGACATAAATAAATCAATGTAGAGCAATAAAAGACAATAAAATAATGATTTATTTTCAAGACATACATTATATATTCATTGATTTAATAAGCTGTCGGAGATTATAACGAACAAAACTATGCCGAAAACCTCATTAATAAAGACAAAAAAAAAATAAACGAACAAAACTGCTGGAGCAATAAAAAAATCATGCATTCATGCGGAAATAAATTTACTGAAAGCCGGACATAACCCCGTTGAATAACGTCGGAAAATTACTTAATCTTTGATGTGTGGAATCCCACTATTATCGCATGGATGATGATTTTTATTGCGGAGAAGTGGAATAATCTTAGCATTTGACAATCATATCGCAACCGTTTATCAAGAGATTCTGAGGAAGGCCGAATATACATTGATTTTATTTTCATAAATTCATAAATAGCATTGGGGATGGATTTTAATTTATCGTTTATCGACATTATTTTTACGTATTTTTCCTAGTGTGCGATGGTTATGACTGGCTGAACAATGGTTGAAATAAAAATCTTGTTCAGTTATTAACAAACTATGGTTTGACAGATCGACTTATTGAACAAGAGTCCAATTATGATTCGTATTCAGCAATAATATTAGTTATGTTATGCATTGAGTGAGCCATATCTAACAAATCAAGGATGGCGCGGATGACAACGTTACCGGCGGATGATCAAATGACAGCAGTTCGAGACCCGATTTAGGAAAATTTTAAAAAGATTATATGAAAATAGCAATTGCTTGAAAATACGTTCATTGGAGATCTTGATGATGTTACCTTCTATGCGTTATTATTTTCGAAGAATTCACATGTAGCTGAATAGAGGCTTAGTAAAATGCATATTAAAGGTTTAACGAATCAGTTAATAAAGTTGTTTTTCAAAATGAGATGTTGTAGTTGTATAACTTCGCCAAAATTGTGTGAACAAAGCTTGAACAGAAGTTGTGATAAGAAATAGTACAGACATAATTCAACACAGCGCTGAATTAAATCATCACACTGATGTTAGTTCAACTAGTGAATGTTTGTTGGGTATCCAGTGAATACAATTTTATGTATTCGTCGATGAACATTCGTTGATGTTGTGATTCAAGCTACAATATATTCTGCAGCTCTGACTTTCTACGTGCGTTTCCTGATAAAACATTAAAAAACTTTTTTTGTTTTTACTCGACTGTAGTATTTAATTTATTTTGGAAGATTTTGACTTACTATAAAATTAATTATACTTACCTTGCGCATTTGCTCAGCCCAACACATGATTTGCAGTGCGGCGTGGAATGATGCCACGTTGCATAAACTGCCCCTAATTCTCCTAGCAGGATTTCCTAACGCAGTCTTGAAAGGAATTGAAAACTATGTTTTTAATCTATTCCCGACGTTTCCGTCCATTCAGGGCATTTTCAGGGGTCGATTTTAAGTTTCTTCGTCAAATATGTTTCTATGTAACGTACTATATCATATGAACTATATGATTCAATGAATTTAGTATCGGACGAATTTAGTATCGGACAATTTGAATAAAATTCTGCCATCCGAAATTCGGTGACTGGACTTGCCCATTTCTACCATTGCATTGCTTTCTGCTTTTGAATGGACCGAAACGTCGGGAAAAATATAAAAACATAGTTTTCAATTCCTTTCAAGACTGCGGCTCAAAAATCTACCAAAATAAAACATATAGTCATCAGAAAGCCAAATAATCAATTAAACGTTTGCTGTATTTATTCGAAACTGGTTTTTCGCATACTGGATGGTAGCCAATGTTCCCAAATCGGTTTTCCATGTAAAACTTTTCAAACAAAAGTCTCAATCATACTTTTAACTTGTTGAAATTTTGATAAGCTATTCCTTGTTTAATTTCTTACTGTTGAACAATGAAACTGATATGCAGGTACATTCAATATGGGACACGTTGGATTGCTATTTTAGTGCATTTCTTCCGAACAAAATCTCACATTTCATCATGTTATTCAAAATATCGATAGAATTAAATGCATTTTACTGAAATAACATTTTAATTTCAATAACTTTCTAAATATCACCTGGTTTTCGGTTTTTCGAAGTCAACTCACTATTTCCACAGAAAACAAACACAACACTCGAGATTATTTCATCGTTCACTGATTTACTGGTCAGTTCTAATAATCATTAGCTAGCAAATTGATTGCCGGCGACGTGCTAATTTGTTTTGTTCGAGTTTAAAGTTTGCCAACTACCGCCACCTGCCTTGTGATTTGCCAAATTCGGTGTAAACAACAGATGTCGTTAGTGTTTGTGTGAATATTATTTTTTTTTCGGAAAACGTTCCATGTGTTATGTCTGTTTGTCTGTACTATTTCGATTGCAATAGTAGTCTATTTTCGCCCTAGAACTATTTCAAGTCCAACAATTGTTACTTTAGAGACTTAGGGTACTCTGTTGAATTCTTTATTTGTAATAGTTACAAATGATTGGGAACAATTATAGAAAGAACCTAATCATCAACGAAAGTCAAAGTAATCAAAGTAGAAAAAGGTGATCGGTTGTCAGCACACTTTTGTTCTTGGTTCATAACATTCGTTCAATTGCATATAAATTGTGATCGATTTTTCCCCATATTCGGTTGTCGCGACTGTTAAGAGTAATGCACATGATGGCGCACATGGCAATTGTGACATCTGAAAACGAGAGGAAATTTGACTAACGCCAGATCTTACTTCATTTTTGTATTGGAACTGGAAGGTTTGTGACTGATCACCGGAATTGGGCCGTCCAATTTTTTTGAGCAAATCTACGGAACTGATGTTGAAACAATCTGGCATCGCTGGGCGCATAGTGGCTGGAAATCGTACGTACTTTGGACTCCGTAAGACGCTCCGATCGAATAGAGTTCGCCGCCGTACCAAACTGACTATCTACAAAACGCTTATAAGACCGGTAGTTCTCTACGGACACGAGACCTGGACGATGCTCGTGGAGGACCAACGCGCACTGGGAGTTTTTGAAAGGAAAGTGTTGCGTACCATCTGTAATTGGGGTGCAGATGGCGGACGGTACGTGGAGGAGGCGAATGAACCACGAAGTTGCATCAGCTGTTGGGAGAACCATCCATCGTTCACACCGCTGAAAATCGGAAGACTGCGGTGGGCCGGGCACGTAGCCAGAATGTCGGACAATAATCCGGTGAAAGTGGTTGTCGACAACGATCCGACGGGAACAAGAAGGCGAGGTGCACAGCGGGCAAGGTGGATCGATCAGGTGGAGGATGATTTGTGGACCCTCTGCAGACTGCGTGGCTGGCGAAGTGCAGCCATGGACCGAGCTGAATTTGTTTCACTGTTTTTGGATGTTTCTGCATACATTATAAACTTCCAACGAGTATAGCACCGGCCGGGTTCGGGACAAAAGGTCGAAAAACAAAAGGTCGAAAGGACAAAACTAAAAGAATAAAAAAGGATAAAAAAGGATAAAAAAGGATAAAACTAAAGATCAATAAGATCAAAAGGTCAGAAAGGGACAAAGGGTCCAAAATGGACAAGGAACTGGAAACGGAGAGAGTCAATCTAGCACCAGCAGAGTTGCCCTACACAGTTAGCAAAAACTCTGCTCTTTTATATTTCACAATTTTTACAATTAAATAAAATTCATTCGAGTGAGTACAACTAATAGATGGATGTTGAGTTTTATAAATGTCACTTCGATCTGTCAAAATGGTGCAGGACGCACATTAAATACATCGGCGCCTGCGTGGCTGCGGAGTACACTATTTTGACAGATCGAGTGACATTCAGAAAAAAACAGATATTCATCTGTTGTTATCATTGAATGAATTTTATTCAATCCCTAGGACAACTCTGTCTCGCGCAATACAAGTTTTATTCATGTCCTCAATCAACAATCTTTTTATCTCTAACAGAACCATTTTGATATTTATAATATTTTTTCATAGTAATTTCTCATTCTTTGAAAATTGCTCATTCTTCAACTTTGATTGATGTAATGAGTATTTTATTTCTGCTTGAAGTTAAATGCATTTCATAAATTCTTTTGGAATACACCCAACTTGTTATCAACTTGTTCTTGATCGACCTTTTGTCCCTTTCGACCTTTTGTCCTTTTCGACCTTTTGTCCCGTTCGATTCTGTGCCTTTCGACCTTCTGTCCCTTTCGACGTTTTGTCCTTTCGACCTTATGTCCTTTCGACCTTTTGTCATAGATTCACACCGGCCAAACGTTGACCGATTTGGCTGAAATTTTGTCCAGAGCATCAGGGCATCAAATAGAATCGAATAAGAGGGCGGCCCATCAAAAAAATTGGAAAAAGTTTTTTCCATACTAATTTGAGCCACCCTAATTGTTATTCTTGCCTAGATTTGACGAAAGGTTGGCTCGAAAAATTTTAATTGAGTAGATATCATAAAGGGATCAAATCTTCCAAAATTCTAATTATTAATTAATTAAAAGACCTAAAATATATTGCCGAACTATTTTGCAAGCATATGAAAATTTTTCCAATTTTATCGGAAAAATGAACATAACTTTCTTTCGATACAGTACTTATATCACATTCTTGGGAGCTGGACAAGGCTGGACTTCAGTTGGACTTTGACTTTGCTTCACTGGTTCCACAATTATGTTTCAATTTAGATTGATAAGCGTTAGCATGTGAAGGAACTTTAATCTCCACATATAAGTGATACTTATCAACCTATAAGGACAGGCTTTGGTGTGGATTTGATAAGTCCATTCCAGCTCGCACTACACCAAAAAACAAGTTCGTACTATTCAATTTAATTCCACCACTATATTTGAAATTGTATTAAAATGATTACGTATTACGTAAATATTACGTCCTCATTATCTAAACTGGTTTTTTTTATATATGTAGTAGATTGTTTTTGTCCCAACCATAGCCGTTCAAAATAACGCTGAAGCTCCCAATTAAGTAAGTTGGCTTCCGATAGCACCTGTTGTCCAGGGTCAATCACCTTGATTCGTCATCCAGCTCATTGTGGCAAGTGCAACTGCTCAACAGTTGCGCACCGTTCTTCACCTCTCCACAACTCCGGCTAAGCTGCAAAACGCTTCAGCAAGCATTCCTAATTCAGGCGATAATCCTAATCGCTCAATCACTCAATCATCCGCTTCCATTGGCCAGGTGCAAATGGCTGTAAAACTGAGACACATGGAAGGTTACAATCCACAATTGATAGAGTGTTGGTCCCTTTACACAAGAATAAAAAAAGCACTTGACTACACGCAACGTTGATATGATTGATAACTCACAGGTCGCATGAACAATCGCGAACACGTTTCAGATGGAATTTTTTTTTGCAAAGCTTGACTGAGTACTTCACCGTGCCATTCTGCAGCCTAATGTGATTGCCCCAGAAATAAGAGAATGATAACTGCCAGCGGACGATTCATCAAGTTCAAGGGTCTCCGCAGGGATTTCTTTCCATTCCGTTCATTGTCCTACGCAAGTACCGACCGGTAGTCTTATCGCCGAAATTTTATTTTTCATTACTTCCAGATTCGATTGTACATATGGTCAAATGTTTAACACTTGACTCTTGGTACGGTGTAGAGAGATTACAACATTTTTATCAACGTTTATTTTAGTTTGGTATAAGTAGCTAATAATATGATTTAATACGGTTACCTTTACAGCTAAGAAAAATGGGCTATCACGTAATCACAGACGATTGCTTAACACTTCTTTTAAATTGGCTCGTTCATGGAATTCAATTTGTTTTGTTTTGAGTGGGATTTTTTTCAAAGAAGTAGAAAAACCTGATAACCATAAGATTGATAGTGAGGCCTTATGTCTCATATCTAAAATACTTTTTTGCATAAAATGAATTTTTTGTTCGATACAAGGCTCATGGTTCCCTGAGAAGCTGTTGTTTGCCAAACTGGGATTATGTTTGACTTGGTGGATAATGGCAAGATCAATCTTAACGAGAAAATTTGAGACAACTAAGAATATATTAGATCTAGAATCAAGGCAACTAAGTGACCCTAACTACACTACAAATCATCGTACCTGACGGATTTTTCATACTATCTACAACACTACATACAAACTACCCGAATGTGAATTGAGCTTCTGCGATACTAACCTAATTATTTCCCCTATCGTTTATTCAGCTTGTACCACAGCACGAACAGCGTTCCAATGTACATCGTTATCACAATCGACACAATTAGGATGAAGTTTTCTCCATGTCCACGTGTTCGATGTCCATGTCCTTTGGAATAGGACCGGGTTGCGGAAGTGGCAGTAAATCTGCGTCTCCGGACAGTACAGGTCGTTGCGGTTCATTCCGTACACCGAGTTAAGAATGCCGTGGAAGCTGGCCCGAGTAGTAGCCTGATGTGCCACATCCACTGGAAAAGCGGAGTAATCAGTCCATACCGTATCGGGTGCAGGCTTGAACACGGAAAATAGGACGGCCAGGATCGGACCGATGAAGAGACGGCGAGCTACAATGGAGATTGATTAGATGAAGGCATTGATTAGATATAAAAACAGGTATAATTATTTTTAATTAGTACAAAACAAATAGAATAGTATAAATAACTTCACTATAACCTGATTACTTATGAACATAACAGAAAATAAATATTTTATTTAATATAATTATAAATATTTAATGTGAATAATTCGCTCAAATTGGCTACTTCATTAAAACTATGTCACTATTGGTCTCTGAAAGGTTAAAGCGAATAATAAAAATAAACAGAAAAATAAAAAAAGCTCCCCTTCGATTTGTTAAAACAATGTTTTGAGAATCCTCAAAATTTTCCAGAGTAATGGTATTGTTGCCACTCAAATTCATTATTTTTGGGCAAAAAAGAGAGAGAGGGCAAATTTGTTTTATCTTTCTATCGACCTTATTGAGGTAACTGTATTATAATACTTAGATGGTTTGAATTAAGTCAGAATATACTATAGTTTTCTATTGCCAGTGTGGAAGAAGTTGCATACAAGTTCATGCTGTTAACAATTTTTATAGCTGCGAAGCTATAACGAATCAATAATATAATAATACGTTGCATGCAATCATTCTCATAAGGTAAGCGAATTCTCACTCTTCAACCCGGTAATATCACTAATAAGCTTAAGCTCACTTGTTTCCAATTCACTGAAGAGGCACTGCAAACTCACTGCTCCACACAACTCTCACCTTAATCGACGCTTAAACTTCCACCTTAATCAGGAAGAGCGTCGCTCCGATGAAGAAACCCCATGCTTGCGCCGAAATGGATCCCAAGCGACGCAGAACAGGCGCAAACAGCACAAACCGGTCGAAGGGTGTAGTAGTTGCCAGTCAGATGGTAGCTTCGATGACAACGTAAATCATGGAGCAGGGCAGACCTGCGGACGAAGAAGAGTATCAATGAATGAATGCCGCTTCAACCGGCCGGGCTGAGTAATGGAGCAAACATGTTTCCGGGGATGTTCTTCCTTCGGTTTGGGTACCGTCTTCGGTGGTAGTAAAACGGCAGCATCTCGCTTATTTTGTTTGCGGATAAACCGGGTTTAATTTGAGCAAGGTGAGGCCGCGTGTTCTGCGACTTATTAAGGCTACATTATTTGCGCTGAACAATCAGCACGCAGTCGTTACATTATGGAGTGGCAAAACAAGCTTTCAGCTTGTTAAATTTGGTACATAAACTTGAATTTAAATTGTGCTATTTGACTTTTTTCTTCCGATCTTAAATTGTAGCCGCCATTTTACCTGGACGGAACTTCGATGATCAACACCGATAGGAAGCTTTTTTTTTAAGGACCTAATTTATACCATCGGTTGAAGTGGTTCACGCGTCAAAGATTCCATTTCGACTTGGACTAAAGATAGAAATCGTAAAATTAGAAAAGTAAGTCCCATAGAACTTTTGGTTGAAAAATACTTAATAATGACAGTACTACGGCCATTTTTCCAGTGTAGATCCAACATCAGCATGGACCCGTACAGGTAGACGTAATTGGCCACAAGTACTTGATTGGCGTTTGGACCGACTCCTTGGTAGATGTAACCGAACAGTGTGGCAACGGAAGCATGTGCGATCAGACAGCGAATTCCAAGAAGGAAACTGAAAAGGGACATTAGAGAAAGAAGAATTATTGTTTGAACTTCAAAAATATGTTTTATGGGCTTTTTGATTGATGGAAATATTTGATATAATTAACAATAAAACGGGTGAATTAGTTATCATCCCAAAATTAGTTGGACAATCTAACCAATTCCTGACAGGAGCAATAAGCAAAGATTTATTTCCTCAGCATACCATCAGCAGGAATCCTGCCGTTAGCACAAGAACCGGTTCCGGAGGACCCAGCGTTGGTAGATCCCCTTTGGCTCATATTTTATCTAGCTGCACTTGAATATATGGATTGCGAATCGTCTGAACTGAAAGCGAATCGTTGCCATTCGAACCGGTTACCGGCAGGGTTGGCAGCTGATGGAATAATTATTAGAAGTGTAAATCTTGCCGATATGAATAGAGAAGATTGAAAGTTTTCGCTGCTGCGGAAGGTTGATCGTGCTGATTGACGTGAAAGAACTTGCTTATTGTTGTTTTTTCACTTATTTTAGCAAGTTGTTCAGAAGATCGTTCCAACCATGATTAAAAAATAGATAAATCTACAATTAACAATAAATCTTGCCATTTATTAAATTCGTCAAGGAGATCCAAAAAGCCGTGAGGACTTCCCTTCATCGAACTCATGTAAAGAATTCAACAGAATGTTTTTAGGAACTTCATAAGAAATTAATCGGAATTCCTTCAGAAAAATATATTAAGTTCTTTTTAGTGGAATGTATTCAACCATCTAAGACGAATTAAGTACTCTCCATTTAATTCCACCCAATTATTTTCGATATCTTTGCAGAATACGTATTTTCGACCGAGTCAAGTACGAGATTGAACGAACGACCACACAGTTGTTGTCAAACAGTTACGTATCTGCAAAGATATCGAAAATAATGAATTAAATGGAGAATACTTTAATTCGTCTTAGACGGTTTGAATTTTCCCAGAGAAAATGCATTGAATTCCCTGTAGAGAGACTCTCGCTTAACATCTTTCAAAGGACCTTTAAGAAACACTTTTTCATGAATTAAATTGAGTACTGCAATCAAAACCTTCTGCATATTGCTCTATTGATTGCAATATTTAGAAATTTAATTACATGAAAAAATGTTACAGAAGTTCCTTTTGAAAAGCTGTCGCGAGAACTCGTCGAATTCCG
Source organism: Armigeres subalbatus (assembly GCF_024139115.2). Classification (NCBI taxonomy): domain Eukaryota; kingdom Metazoa; phylum Arthropoda; class Insecta; order Diptera; family Culicidae; genus Armigeres; species Armigeres subalbatus. Next base: position 444,024,552 of record NC_085140.1, read on the forward strand.
TGTAGAATTTATCGAGCTCGTGTGGAGATTTCATCGAATCTCCATGGAAGAAATCATCGAATCTCCGTGGGAAATTCATCGATATCTCTTTCACCACGTCGGGACTTAAAATCACTACCAGGCAGCGAGCAGTTCCAAAATTCGAAGGCTCGCTAAGGGTTAAACAATCGTTTCTGTTGTATCTCCAGTAGATCTGTTCAAATTTCCAAAAAGCATCTTAAAATTCACAGGTCAACTGGTTATTGACAGATTTGTATTCTAAGGTGATAGGCCTCTTGGTGAAAATTTCAGCTCAGCTGGTACAAATTTAGGTGTGCTTCAAATCGATTTAAGGTTCTGACATGTTTTTGCCCTCAATTTTTTGATTATAATTCTTTTTACTTGCAAAACTGTATATGTTAAATTTTTGGCCACAAACGAGATTTTTTATATATTCTAAATCATTGTAGGTTCATCATCAAGAGATGTAGCCCATCAAGTATCAAATAAGTAAATCATTTATTACGTATTGCTTTAGTGATGTCAAAACCTGCATGAAGTATCATTTGAGAAAACTGGGAAAACTGGACAACTGCATCCGTTTACCTCCGAAAATTAAAGAGACCACATCGGACATATGTTCCCTATTTTAAAGAACAGCAGATCATCTCCTGCTCCGAATCGGACACAAGCGGCCCTTGCATAATTTCGGTAGGAGCCCTTCTGTACTATCTGCAATGTCTGTGACGTTAGCAACTCTGTGGAGCATTTTGTCAGGATGTTGTAAAATCAATTTCTTCTATTCAAATTCACCTTAAAATTACTTATAAAATCTTGTGAGGCCAAATATTCCAAAGAATATATACTTATGCATATTCCAGGCTTACTCAAGAATTCCGAACGAAAATGCCGGGGTCCTCAGAAAAATTGGTTCGATTTTCTTTGGTCTTGTTCTCTGTCTCTCAGGATTCCCTACGTAATGTTTTCAGAAGCTACATTAGGTTTTAATTTATACTGGAATCATCATCGAAGATTCTCAGGTTATCATGATTTTTTCTGCTTCGGTTGTCCTCCAAAGATAACAAATGTCTGTAAATGTCTGTAACATCAATCAAAAGTCTGTATAATGTCTGTAATCTGCATGATGTCTGTATGCAAGACCAAAAGTCTGTATAAATACAGACATGTCTGTATATCTGGCATCCCTGTTTAGACTCTGCTTTTTGTGCGGTGTTTCGCACAAAAAGTGGAACAATGGAGCCGGACCAGTGACCGCAGTCGAAACAAATGTAACAAAAATGCGTAATGTAGTGCATGGTGTATAAAGTGATACAGATAGGGGTACCTTTGTGCAGGCATGAGACGATCGATTGTTATCAATGCCAATGCCCTTGTAATGTAATTGGCGCTTTGATGTTGCATGAAGAAGAAGAAGCAGAAAGATGATAATCGAAAAAATATCCACGGGGAACCATACAAAGAAGTTTTTAAAACTCTTCCCAAAAATTCTTAAAGCAATTTAATTTGAAACGGTAAGCAGTACGGGGTTGTACTTTTCTTCTACTGTATGATATATACAATATTACTATTAAAAATTTTATTTTGTGATATTACACTTAATACACAGTATAAGAAAAGTCCAACCCCGTACAAACAAGTTTATATTAAAACGACTTTGGAAAATGTTGAGCATTTTTTTGCAAACTGAAAACTAATAAGGCCGTTACATATATTATTAAAATTATGTCCTCCGCAAAGTCTAGGGAGGGGGTAATCTTCTTTTTCTTCTACTGAATCGAGCAGCGTGAAAATTTGAATGCAGAGGTTTTTGGGGAGGTTTTTCGTCCAATTAAATGCGCACCTGAATAAGAAGGATTTAACTTTGATTCAGGAAGTGTGAATGCACTTAAGATATTTTTATAATACGTTGGGGCAATCATGCGGTACTTATTGTACACGAAAAAACCCAGATTAATCCACCTAGCGGTGATGGCGCCTTTCTCGCACAAAAAGGTAATAAATGTAGCCTTTACGCTTACACCTCGATGATGTACAAGAAAGGCAAACAGTTACACCGTCTAATGTGGATAGAAAATTTACACTAGTAGACGACAGATGGCGCTGCCAAAAGCTCGAATTTCCATGTTCGAATTTTGACTTTCGGACAATTTAATAGTACTATGGAACTGAACGAAGAGCATACTTACGCCTAAATGCGTGCAACACGAGCATCTTTATAGTACGATGAAACCTCTTAATGGAAGCCACGGATAAAAATCATAGATGCAAGGCATTTTCATAACACATTATTGTTCTATGTGACTATGTCTCATCACTATTTTAATATTATCTATTTTTGCAATTTGCAATTATTATGAAATTCAATAGTGATCAACAGCGTTTTAGTTCTGTCGATGCAACTTGTTGCAAGAAAATCGGTTAAGAGTTCTATGTGAAAATTTAGCTAATGTTTTTATGGCATTTTGTGCACACACACACGCACACACATACACACACGTGCTGCAAAATCAAAGTGCAGGTAAAGGTTTTTGCTCGGCTTCGCCGAGTGTTTGGTGTCGCAGGTTTAGAGGAAACGGCGGAACACGTGTTGTTCGTGTGCTCACGTTTTGCAGTAATGGTACCACATGCTGCTACATGTGGTCTGACACTACCCGACAACCTAGTTCGAGGATGTAAAGACAGTTGGCTGGAACGCCGTTTTATCGGCTATCGCCCAAATCGTCTCGGAGCTAGCCACATAAGGTGCGCGGACTTCGGATGGCTAGTTGCAGGCGCAAATAAGAGGTGGTCCAAGGGATCGGAGTCGGCTTCATGGGTCATACCGGTGGTCATGCCTGTGGTCGAACTCGATCCTTTTATCGAACAAGTGGCCGCGCGAAGAACAACATGGTATCGCGCTTTCGCGGCGTCGGTCAACCGGGCGGGTTCCGGCCGAGGACGGAAAGGGGTCCCGTCAAGGTTGGGCAGGCGTGGCCCCTGCGTCGGCAAGTCCCTCTGTGTGCTGGCGAATAGGCCCTATCGCAGAAAGGACATTGGGGGCACGCGGCATCATCATTCTTGATACCAGTCGTGCAGGGAAGCAGGCGCGAAGTCGACCCAGCCCACCTTCCGAGGACATAGGGCGTGGTAAGGCCACCTGAAAGCCGGCAAATGCTGCTGGCACGATACCATGGTGTTCTCCCAAAAGCGAGTCACGATGTTCGATGCTGCAAGGACACGCAGTAACCTCGAGGGTGCGCTCTGCACTGACCCCCTTTGAAGCATTACTTTCTGGTTGTACCGAAGGGACGATGGGCTTATGGCAGGAAACGGTTTAGCTGGTCGGGGATGCAGCCCGTTCTCATTGGAGGTGGCCCCTAACCCAGCACTTCCTGGTCAACCCAGGATGTCTGTTGAGCAGATTCCCCCTCCATTGTTTAGGAAGAAAAAAAAAAAAAAAAAAAAAAAAAACATACACACACACACGCACACACGGACAGCAGACATTTGTTCAGCTCATCGAGCTGAGTCGAATGGTATAACACTCTATGGTCTCTATGGTCTCCGGGACTTCTATCAAAAGTTCGATTTTGGAGTGAAATGATAGCCTTTCGGTACAACTTAGCAGGGATGCTAAGAAATCGCTTCTAGCGACAAAGAACAAGAGAGTAACACTCCACCAGAGTAACTTGTGTTCGTTCTGATATGCGACCACCCGTTACTCGCTAAGCGTAACAGAGAACAAAACGTGCGAAAGCAACGTTAATCATGCCATCCGAGCGACTCTCCTACCTCCTAGAGTCGTTTAGTCATTAGTTGTTACAAACAAGATTCATCCTTTGTCGGGGTCTCCAGCGATTCAGCCTTGTTCGCTTAGATTTATACTTAGGGAGTAAAAGTTTGTCGGAGAATGTTAGTTGAGAATGAAGGAATCTCGTCTTGTTCATTTTATGAACAAGTGCGGTTTTGGATGATTAATACATTTGGGAAATCATATAGAATCAACTGTATCTTATAAATGCAAGGTTCGATTTTAACCAAATTTGGAATACACATTCAACAATTATTGGAACAGATTATGAATATGATTTATGGGTCAATCGGTAAAAAGGGAGAGACTGTTTTAGAATTCAATGTAAATTCTGAACACAGGACGATTTTCAACAAATTTGGAAAATATATTCATTGTTTTCTTCTATACGCATGGGTCTATTCTAACCGAATTGGGTATACATATTCCTTATCTTATTAAGATGATTATTGGTGATGGATAAGTGGGTTGTTTTGTTATAAAAAAAAAGGTAGAATTCAGTATGATTTTTGAACGCATTTCAACCAAATTTAAATCTCATAATATTAATCTTTGCAGACGATTATAAAGAGAACGTGTGAGTTGTGTGGTGGATCATTTTTTAGAAAACAAATAAAAGGATTATAGATACTTGTGACATCTTTCGATTATTATTCTGCACACCTTCTTTCTAATGGTTTGGATTATTCTTCTTCTACGGAAGATACATATTCATACAATGGCGGACAAAGAAAATCTTTCAATTAATAACTGAGAAGCTAATTACGGGTGGCTACTAAAGCGGGAATGGAAAGAATGGCTCGGAAGAAAACCACAAAGAAGCATTTATATATAATACTTATATAAAGAGTTGGCTCAGTCTTTAATCTCAGATTAATGAATACATATATTGTCCGTGGTCCGCCGTGCGGCGTACTTCAATCTTGCAGGTATCATATGACCGCTGGACGGCTACCATTTCCGAATGATGCTTGTGATCCTATTGATGAGTTGCTTTTTTTCGGCCTTCTAATCACTTTTTATATACAATGGAGCTCAGAGACCAAAAATCCTTTAACAGTTTTCGAAACATTTTCACGTTTAAAATTGTCACCAATGTACTTTCTACATGATCTTTGTTCGAGAAATAATTGAAGTAATGCAGCCGCAGTTCTTCCAATTTTCCATGTTGTAAAACAATAACATTGGAGTGAAAGTGTGTGCGTCAATTTCTGAATATTCTAAGGATTCATTCACATAAGGAAATATTTCTTTGAAATCATAAATGTTCTCAATGAATAGTATTGAAGTACTGAAATTCCCGTTTTTTAGTGACGACCCTTTATAACACTAAGTTGAAAAGCCAGCCAAGTTCCCAATAGTAGAGCCATTAAAGACAAAGAGGAAGAAAAAGGATTAATCAGAAGAAAAAAATACGCACTTAAACAATTGACAAATATACAATTGAAAATATTTGGATTTTCTGATTGGCTCTGAGCCAGTATGTGAGTTTCTGAGTCTCTACTGTCATAATACTCATAATACACCTGATTCATTTTTAGACGGGGATGCGTTCCGTGTAAAAAAGTTTTCAGTTCAAAATTTTGAAAATCCGTGTGAAAAAAGTTTTATGATTTCTCGACAAATCATGCAAAATGGAGCAACATAGCAAAAATTTTGTATGAGATTTTTTTACACGGCCGTGTAAAAAAAAAATCCGTGTAAAAACAGAATCGGGTGTAATGGTATATGCAATGCGTTTTAGTTGCGCACTTTTTTTTCAAAAATCTTGGCATTAAAATATTCTTGGTTTTTCAATGTTTTTCCTGGTCATTTACAAATGTTGTACCGTCAAATGGGGTAACATGTAACAATAGGGTAACTTGCAAGTTGCAACACTGACTTGATCCCATTCATATGCATTTTTCAAGGCTGTCCGTTGTTTTTTTAAATCTAGACATCAAGACTTCGGTACCGTTTAAACTCATATTACGAACACTTAAGCACATTTTTCACGTCCGAGTTCTTTATGGCAAATTAATCAAAATATATTAATACAGTATTGACCCGATTTTGTCTACTCCCGATATTATCACGTCACGATTCTATCACGATTTATCACCCCAAAATTCCTCTACAAAAGACCCACTCAACTCCTAAATAATCAGACTTGATATTATGATGTGTTGATTAGCTTCATGGTATAGAGTATGTAGTTTAAATTTGGTTATGTAAATTGACCCATGCGCTTGAGTTACACTAAATTATTAAAGTTTGAAATAAAACCCACTCATACCGCACACACTTATATTACCAGTTCATCATCTTTGTCCCTCTCTCATTTAAACAGCGAACACGCTTACCTCTCTTGTTACAACTTACGATCTCTAATCGCTGAGCGTTACACTCTCCCACAACCTTAGTCGCTACCGCATGGAGAGCAAGTTTATTCGTTTTTGTTTTGAATCACGAACAACTTTGTCGGATGAGGCACCTTCTCCTGAGGGCTACGAACAAGCGCTTGTCGATTCTGCTTGTTCTATAACAAAGCAGTAAAGCGAACAATCGTGAATCGACTCATGTTCGCCAGCAGTGCATCCCTGCAACTTAGTTGTACGAGAAAGGCAAAAAGCTTCGGAACGCATACGTTCTTGAAACGGGCTATATGAGTTACAAAGAGCTATCACCTTCTGTCTCCTGATTCAAAATTTGAATAATATGAACAAAATGGTTGCACGAATATTTTATCCATAGGACACTCAGTGTTGGTAGAATCATACTCAAATCTGAATCATCGAGGTTTCATGCACAAGATAACTCGCCTGCGATTCTGTAGGGGAGCATCGCGCTTGAGTTTCACCGGTTAGACCGATCGCTTCGCTCACTCACCGATAAAATTTTTTCTAAAAGCGTCAAAACGCAATCGAGGCGTAAGTTTGTTTTATATGTGCATTATTAGTCATTGTCTTAGACGAAAACAGTTATTTCAATGCATTCAACAATAAAGAACACGAAATATCTATGCAACATGCAATTTGCGATTCGAATCATGATTCTCTGGGCCATGATTCTAATGAGATGTGACTCCCGCATGATTTGAATAGCCGACGAGATTTGAAATTTGAGATTTTACCAACACTGCCGACAGTGGGAGTTAGATTGTAATAACACACACACCTCCTTTCCCTCCGCAAAATTACTACTGCGCGCATCACAACCAAATTAATTGGGTTTTGACATGATTGACTTTATGATTTCTAGATGCACAAAACAAGATATGCGTATGATTGGAATGTTTTTTAAATAATAAATTGAAAAAGAGGATGATCCTAGGGCTTCTTCTATTGAAATATTTCATCAAATGCTTCAAAACCCAAATGTAGAATTAATCGAAGAAAGGCATCTACCATGAGGAATAAATTTGGGTTTCATGTAATTTTTAAAAATTTTCGTATCCAACAATTTTCATATCTTAAGATACGCTAGTTTTGTTCGAAACCAGTGACATAAGTATCAAATGCATGATGGCTACAATCCTCAATGAACAAAACTGCCTTACATAGTTTACGTTGGGCGTTGTTTCGTACATAACCCTTCTGATTTTTTTAGTATAGATCCTCTAAATAGACCTTTATGTGGTGAGTTTTTTTTTTGGATTGACAACTATTTATTCTGCAGGGCGGTTTGTATTGACCTCCCAAGATTTTTTTAGGCAGCAAAATTTGAACAACTTTTCATAACAATAACCAAATGCTTTCGTTTTTTCACAGCACAAAGCCATAAATATGCTTAATGATCTGTACTGATGAAAATGTCAACATTTCATCAAAGTTTTAGGATATTTAGATTTGAAGTTATTGCCTCAATATGGGGACACTTGATCCCCATTAGTCACCATCAAAAATTATGAAAAAAATCAAAAAATATATATCTGTATTCAGGCTTCTATTTTTTGTAGATTTGAGATTTGATGAAGTTTTTAGAAAAAATATGATTGCATAGATATCATAGAAAGGATCAAGTCTCCCAAATTTTAAAATTGCATGCTGTTCGAATTACAACAAAATCGTTCATTCATACGCACAGCAATTCGGAAATTGCTCCATTTTGTAGGAAAAATATTTGAAAAATCTTAGGGCACCTTTCTAATTTTATCAGAGCAAGTTCTTGGAGAGGGATCAATTTCCCGAATATTTTAAAAGTAGATTTTGACAGCACTCCAAAAATCGATTGTGATCAATAACAACAATAATTTAAGAACTGTATTCATCGTCAAAGTTAAATACATATTTCTTAGATAGTCTGTGTGGAAATCGCGTTTGTTTATTTATTTTTGGCTGTGATACATCGGAAATCAGAAAAGGGGATCAAGTCTACCCAGTCTCCCCTAGTTATGTTTCGAGTTCATAAAAATGCAAGTAACATGTTAGGATAGGTTAGGAACAAACGGTCAAAAGTCGAAAGGTCGAAGGGACAAAACGTCAAATGGGACAAAAGGTCGAAATGAACAGTAGCTCGACAGGGACGAAAAGTCGAAATAGACAAGAAACTGAAATGGAGAGAATCAATATCACACAATACAAGTTTTATTTATTTCTTAAATCAACAATCTTTTTTGTCTCTACATATTCATAATACTGTTACATAGTAATTACTCCTTCTTTGAAAATTGCTCATTCGTCAACTTTAATTGATGAGATGAGTGTATTACTTATGATTGAAGTTAAATGCAACGAACATGGCTTTTGGCCAATGATGTCAAACGATATTAACGTTTGGCCGAAAATGTCATTAGTCGGCAAATGTCGCTTGGCCGAAATGTCTTTTGGCTGAACAAATCATACGAAAATGTCGTTTGGCCAAACGGCTCATATGGCCAAAATGGCTTTTTTCCGGACGAATAATTTGGCAGAATAACTTGTTTAACCGAACTTATTATCTTCTTCTTCTTGGTTGTTAGCAGGAAAAAGATTCGGTCACTTAGGTTATCTGACAGAAGTAGAAGTCCAACCCGTAAATTCGGGACTGATTCACTATTTTGGAGTAACTTATTTTATAAACAAATATTGTAAAGCGTTTTCCTGCTAAAGCATGCATTTCCTGGAAAAACTACGGCATGTATCCGACAGAATAAGCTTTCTTCTGTCAGATAAGAGAATTAATTTTGATAAAAAGCGTTGCATGGAATCATAAAACAATGTTTGTTTGTTTACAAAATATGTCACGCGCATATCGCAAATTAGTTCCGAATTCCAGTGCACTGAAAAGTAAATCTTGCCAGCCAGTTTGCCTCTTTCGTTTCCATGTCGTCTCAACTGAGAATTTACTCTTGTGAATTAAGTTATTCTGACCAGGTAACCAATAAGCATTACAGTATGCACTAATGCAGCATTATACGTACATTGTATAGCTCCATGCTGTATATAAGCATTTTAAAAACAGCTTTTTCAATAAGCATTCGACGTAAATTCCATTAGACGAGACAGGCTTAAGGACAATTTTACGGAACTAAATTGAAAAGTACTCACCTTGAAAACGCGAGTAGTCACGCAGCAAAGTTAAAATAATAAAATGACAGCTTTGCGTTACCTCCGTATTGAGTGGTGACCTTGAAAACGCAAGTACTTTTGAATTCAGATTCCGTGTGACTGCATCACTGCCGTAATCTGAGAAAGTGACGTATGCGCCCTTTTTACAACGTACATGTTTTTCATTTTCTGTTGAAGAGTACGATGAGTACTACTCGTTAACACCATTTTGTAAAATGGCGTCAATACGTCACTTTGCCAGATTACGGCAGAATCAAGAGCTGTGCACATATTAGCAGGATGTTGTGCTTTCGACACATTCTTTTAAAATGGTAACATAAACTGCAATACATATTTTGTTTCAGCTTGTATCTTAAGTTCTCAAAGAAGCCGAAGATCGCAAAACATGTTTTCATAGCCTATGCCTTTCAAAGTATCAAAGCCACGCATCTTACCGCACGGCTAAGAAGGGCCCTTGTCACTACTCATTGGTTATACTCACTGACTTCGTTATGAGAGTGACGTTTGTTTCATTGCATTCTGAGACGAGAAATTGAGTTTCAGAAAGTTTCAGGATACTCATCATGGAATCCAACTAATGCAAGTCAATAGATTTTATCAACCCCGTGGCAAGAGGTGCTTCTCAGCGTAGCGAACATCTTCATGAATATGTCCAGCATACATTTTGAAAAGTACTTCTTCCGAATCTGTGCGTTTACAAACCACAGATTTTATCCAAAATATTGTATTGGCACATTTTCAATTTGGTCAAAATAATACCAGCTTTATGGTCATGTAAATATAATCCTAAAACATCTTTCAGCAAACCATTTATTTTTTCAATTTCACTAATGAATGTTGTTATCGATCCCCGGACCATTTCAACTGTAAAGCTCGCCACAGTATAAACAATAATAATAGCTTTTGTTTGATTTGGTGGAACAAATTACGAAATATGATTTCGTGTAGCGTTCGATTTCAATGTCGATTCACTCCATTCGTAGGTTTATTATATTTATCATCAAATAACAATTCCATGGTTAAAGATGTAAATCTTGCAAATTATTTTAAAACAATTTTCAGATTTAACCAAAACAAATAGTAAACAAAACAGAGTTTATTTTTAATAACAACGGACGGTAATGAGCTACCGTCCGTGGACATGGTGGCTATTGTCAAACCCCCTGTGATAGTATAGGACGCCAAGGGGTGGATTTTATACATTAGCGACAAATTAGGATGAAGCATTTAAGCAGCCGTAAATTGTGCCAAAACCTGCGTTAAATTCTTTTATGACTGCGCTATATAATGTAATGGATTATCGTAAGTATGTAATATTTAAATGTCTTTTTTTCATGTTTTCTGGGTATTCTTTATATTAAAGTAATGAGAAATTACAGGAAAACATATTTCTAAGTCCCTATTTACAATGTCCTTTAATGTTTGCAATTGTAGAAATGGTGTGTCAAAAATGGTTTAAAGAAAATTTTGAACTGATTTTATATGCACGAGATGTCACTAGAGTCGAATGAATGTGTTTACTGTTATAATGGGCCGCGGTTGTCGATGACGTCTAGTCAACTGCCCACCATTGCATTTTAATCAATGTGGATATGTGAAGGCTTGACACTGAATCAGCACCTTCTTACAACACGTCAGAATGCTCGGAGCGGTGGTGTGACCTCCAAACGTCAACTCGAGACTGACCCGCAAACTGCGGCCATTACTCGGAAAACTCGATACCGTAGCAGCATATATACTATTAGTTACTGCAACTTATTTGCGATTAGATTTAGAGCAGTTGCTGCAACCATATTTGTCTGACTTCTGCTGCTTAGAGTAGACAGAGACTACTTAAATAAGGTCTCTATATTCAATCGAGATTTGTTAAGCTCACTTTGGGTGTAAAACTAATTGACATTTAGATTTCAAGACACTGTTCGCAAGTAACCGTACATGACTGAAAGCGATTTATAAGTTACGTTAGTGAAGCTCCAGTCACATGGAAATGACCCTCTAGTGACAAGCGTGACTACCAGTTCACCGAAAGTTACTGTATCGAATAAAATGTTTAGCAGAAACGGTTATTTGACCATTACCATTGAGAACATATATGGTTGAAGGAGACGTTTCATTTAGCCGAAAATGATTTTTGCCGAAATCGTTTGGCTGATTAAGTCAAACGGCCGAAAATGTCATTTGGCCAAACGGAATATAAGACGAAATGTCTCTTTGCTCGAACGGGTTATTTGGCGAAAGAAAATTAATCAGAATAAAACCAGGAGAACATTCGGACAAGTTATATTTCTAAAATGAACAAATCTAGATAGAGCAAACATGTTGTTTGAATAAGAAATAATGAAAGCCGACAAATTACAAAACAGATGATGATAGAACTCCTGGTTTAAAATTCACAATTTCGACATAAACTTACTGTGTAAATTCCAAATTTTATGCGATGTAAGCTTTAAACGTAACACATTGTAACGCTTGCCTTTTAAAACACTAATTCATTTTAGTCTCGTGTAAATATCGAAATACACAGAAACCAGTGAAACAAATGCAGAACAATGTTTATTTCCTTGAAGCCAGTGGGGGGAATTAGCAGCGGCGTTGATTTTAGGTCAGAAATCAAGAATATGTCTTACTCAGGAAGACACATTTTTTAAACGTGTAACATTTTCCCTAAGATGCTCGCAGATTATTATTAAGAATATTTCGTCAGAAAAAATGTGTAGGGTGTAAATCGTGTGGAAACTCTATATATATATTTTACATCGGCTCTACAAAAGTTTAAATGAACAGAACTCGCACCTAAAAATAACGGAATGACGAACCCAACGACCTGAAGTAACCCATTAAAGTTCGGAAATAATTGGATGGAATCGATAAGTAAAGAAAATGTTTCTAATAAGTAATCAGAAATGATGCACAGATGACCGAGCAACTTTTTGTGAAAATTGTTAAACTTTCAAACTTCATCTGTCATAAGCCGGAGACTCAATTCTGTTTCACTTTCTTACTGCCTTGTACTTGACTTGAAAGTTTGAGCACCCCTGACCCAGACAGGCATTACGATTGTCTTTAGTAGATTTAAGGCACAGCAATTTATTTACATTTTGTGATAAAGATTCCTAAAGTCTATTCAGAGCTAATGTAAATCGCAGTCGTTAGCCTTTCCCAAGATCCGTCTTCTGTTTACGCTATTTTATCTTTCCTAAGATTTACGACTTCAGGGCATCGTTATACCTAGCGTTCTATTAGCAAGACCAACATCAAAGTTGGTCAGAATGTTAATTTCATATTACAGATATGAATGTAAAACTAAAGATCAAAATGGCAACAACATTGCCCTCTCTGTAAATATGTTGTAAATATGGATATGCTTATTGAGTATTACTGAACCATTTATCATCTAGAGAAGTAGTTAGTTCGATTTTTTTAATTTTTCGATGACAATCATTTAGTTTTCAATAAGTAAGGATTTTTAGACAGGAACGATGCTACAACATATTTTAGGAACAATCCTCACGGAATAAAACCGAAAACACTAGCGTTTTCAAGGGCACCTCATTCAAAACGGCCACGCAAACTATCATTTTATTATTCCAGTTTTATGCGTCTCTCGAAAATGAGTGCTTTCAGTTTTGGAGTCCGTGATTTCAATTTTGTTACTAAAATATTAAATCAACAGCAACGTTAAATAAAAGCAACGGTGTTTATCCTGCATAGTCAAAAACCATTAATGTCAGTTAGTCTTGTTTTACATAGCGACAATTAGTTCTCGCAAAATTTATTTAAAAACAGTCAATAATTGAAGAAAACAACAAAACCTATCAAACTCTCACGTCCTGTTTGTATGATGCTTTGTATTTGTCTCTTTATGCTGTATGTCAGTTAGCCTTAGAACGCATCTTACAAATACAATTTCACTTGAATCGATTTTATAATTGCCTCACCCCATTGTTATATAGATAATGAACGCTTCGTAGCTTCTCACACCCATCATCAGTTTGTAATAAATATTCCTACCAAGCTCATGATGTGCTTGCCAAACGACTCAACGGAAAGGCAGGTTTTGCAACCGTTGGTACGAAAGAATTTGAATCGATCCTGTTACAGGTAAGGTTCGCTCCACCCATCCCAAGGGTTCGACCATGAACCATGATCGACCGTTGACCTGGTTGATAGATGTAGAGGTGCACGTCTTGTCACGAGGTTCAATGCATCAGCCGGACTTGTTTGTAAATTAATTGCCACGGATGCATGAGACGCATTGCCATGCGCATGCTTTTAGTTGCAGTTCTTCCTTTATGAGTTCGAGAGCCGCCGCTTCAATCATGCATTGAACGTGTGACATTACGGCATCGGTGCAATGTCCGTCGTTCGGTTGTGGTATTAGAGAATATGTGCAGATCGTGACTTCAGTTGGCTCGTCTTATTTCCCAATTGATATCTCCAATGACTAATTTGCCGTTAGCTATAATAAACACACCAATCTTTCATAGTGTACTTGATTACATATGTCGACATATGCCATAAGCATCATAATCCAAATTCCAGCAATAATATTAAATCCATCATTGATTCAGCTAAACGTGATCCAACAACGTCGAATTATAAGGGTCTGATAATACATATAATTAAAACGTGATACTACAGTTAAAAAGGAATTTGTAAAAATGCTATCTAAATTTCTCTACTTATCAGGCTGAAGATAAACATTCCAACCTTTACTAAATGAATAGCCCGATACCCCATGAAAGTCAGATTGCATCAAACAGCAGTTCGTAAGCACTTACCATCGTCGAGTGATCCAGCTTAATGCACTCGCTGCTCATTTCGTAGTACTTTTCAGTGCAGCCTTTATGATCTTGCCATCGGCGCCGTATTCACCGATGGCGATCCATCACCGCAACGGAATAGAAAGAACGTTTCAAAATTTCAAATGCTCCGCCAAGAACGCCACAAACCTACTGAAATCGGCGGGGTTGTGATAGCTCGGCAATTATATCCAGATTGGAGAAAAACGGCAGCAGTTCTTTGACCGGTCCCTGATAGAAGCAGTGACCTTGGGTGACGGTATATAATTTGTCGAACATTTCGAACAGCAACGCACTGGCGTGAACGTGCAAATTATGGTCTCGCCGTCTTGTAATCGTTCAGCAGAGAAATACACTGGGTACAGGAGGAACTGTCCAGCCCGGTGGTTTTCGTCCAGGAACAAAATCGGCGGGTTGTTTATCATCTCGAGCGCGATAGCAGGCGTTTCTTCTGACCTCCGAGAGGCCATATGGGTATCCTTTTCGTTCAAGTCCCAGCATGAACAGGATTTTCTCGATCAGCTTTTCTCGGACTGATGCTGAAGCCCAGCTTCAGGGTGGCGCAGCTCATGGCCTCTTTGACCGTTAGCCAGGGACGGAGGGCGTCGTGCTGCTGGATGTAGCAGGACAGCTTGCGGAAGCTTTGCGAATTGTGAGAACGGTTCTTGCCGTTCACTTGGACCAGACCGCTCACGCCGGATGAACTGTGAACATAGAAAGAGCAATATAAGAAAAAAAGTGTGATTAAATCAATCTAATGCAATGGAAAAGTGAGAAATTTGGCAATTATCTACAGAAGTCCAGCTGCATTGATAAATTTTCATAATAGTATTAGAATTTCATAAGTTAAGCATTTTTCAATCAAAAGTATAATATAATAAAAACCCAAATATCGCAAGCGTTGCTTACCCCAAGAAATGTTTCAAAATTGAAAATAATGTTTTCTACGATTTGGTCTCACAAGGGTTGATGCATTTTATATATTTTCTTAGAAGGTACCTATTACAACAGGTTATTACACTTTTTTGTACATTATCAATCTCATATGAACTCTATCCAGCATTTTACGTGCGGTAATGGCCGCCACAAT
The DNA here is from genome assembly GCF_024139115.2 of Armigeres subalbatus. Taxonomy (NCBI): domain Eukaryota; kingdom Metazoa; phylum Arthropoda; class Insecta; order Diptera; family Culicidae; genus Armigeres; species Armigeres subalbatus. Next base: position 444,039,762 of record NC_085140.1, read on the forward strand.
TTCACTCATGTTCTGGCTCGATGCAATCGATTTGAGGTTTAGCTTGTGTCGTTTGACATCGTAGTGATAATCATCATCATGAATTAAACATCATGATGATGGAAACTTATCGTTTTTGTTTGAGACGACACAGTCCAAACATAAAACTGTTCCCAACCTACCAAAGACTGAGCTTGATTGTGGCTGCCATTAGCGCTCTTAAAATGCTGGATACTCTACGTTACTTGAGCGATTTTTGTTGTCTGTCTCATGGTTATTAGAGCCCTTCTCGTATTATCGTGGGTACCTTTTCATCTAATCACGTACGTCTGTGAGAAGATTCTTGGTTTACTTCATTTCAGAGATGGCGAGTTTGATTCTCGTTCGATTTAGGAGGTTTTCTGGTGGGAAAAATTCTCAACCCCTTCGGATATATTCTCATACAACGGTATAGAAAAGGTTTCAATTACTATCTGAGAAAATGCTAATAGGATAATAGGTTGAAAAGCAGGTCAATTAAAAGTCATTGAAGAAGAAGAAGCTGCTCTAGAAACCCAAGGTTCGGTCCACGCCCATGGGCTGTCTCGAGCAGGGCTGCGATTTACCAAAAGTGCTTATGGAGTACGATTCTTTTATTTTGTATTTGTCGCTGCTCCTATCTATCATGGACATGAGCATGATGACCGCACATACCGTAGATGCTTCTCCATGATTGACCAGAACAATCGCAATTGCACAGGAACATGGACGGAATCATGAGATTTGCTCTCCAACTTCAATGTGCACGGTTCGTGGGCTCTAGTATCTTAGCCCTTAAATGCGCAATGTTGTTTTAAAACAACAAACCGAAAATACGTTCAATGTTAATGATTTTAATGGTTGTTTACGTTAAAATATTTTCGACGATTTAAAAAAAAAAGCCTAGAGCATTTAAGGGTTAAATGGTTGATAACGGCAATGACCACGTTCTCACGGTCTATCGGGCTTGGGAAGGCCCACTGCATGCCGAGAACACCTCCGCACTCGTCACGAGGTCATGCGGAATTTTATTGGAATCTGAGTGTTAGGTGCCATACACATATTACGTCAGAGCTTAAAGGGGGGAGGGGTTTGCCTGTCGTTTTCTTACGCACCATATAACAAAAATTCGTTTGAAAAAAATCTTACATGGGGAGAGGAGGTGCGTCTTGGTAAACGGGTTGCCAATATGATAGTAATAGAAGGGTGGGAAAGGGCACTGTACCTTGACAGATACGTATTTCGGCCTCAACAGTAAGGCCGTCTTCAGTGTCTCGTATTTTACTCGACTTTAAAAGCGATTCTCAGCACTTCCGACGACGCCAGAGTTCTGGAACAAAAATAGAGTTGGTCACCAACTATTCTGGCGTCATAGACACATTAATATTTTGGCGTCAGTAGCTGAAACTGGATTTTGGGAAATTCCTCCTGAAATTCTTTTGAAAACTATTCCAGACATTCTTTCAAAAGTTCCGAAATTCTTCCCGATATTCCTATGAAAATCCCTCCAAGATTTGTTTTGGAAGTAATGAGTTCGGTCGGCAAATGCTGGGTAAAGCGTACCATTGGTACTTCGCGTACCTGAAGGAATAAAATAGACCCCATCTTGCGGTCCTTAGCGTCTTACAGCAACTCCTATTCTACCTCCCCGTGGCCAGGATACGAGCAACCTTAGGGAAGAACTATGCTGGGAACTATGGTCGTATACTGACAGGGAAGGGGGAGTTTGCTCCTCTCCAGAGGTGCAAATCTTACTGAGCGTCTGTTCTCCATGCCAAGATCGGCTCACAACAGCGTCTGTTCTTCATGTTAGGGGCGGCTGATCATCGTCCGAGTGCCACGAGGGACTCTCTAGTGAAACTGTGCACCATGGTCCACCGGACAGAAGGAATGGTCCTCGGAAATGTGGTGTCAGGCCCCGCAAGCCAGCCAAAAAACATACGCAACGAACAATCAACAAGAGATTACGGACTGGAACCATCGGCGAAGACCACTGCGACGGAAAGGGACTAGCGATTGGAAACTCGGTTCATGGAATTGCAAACTTCAACTTCTCATCAGGAGCACATGCATACTCGCCGATGTGCTCAAGGACCGTGGATTCGCCATCATAGCGCTGCAGGTGGTTTGCTGGAAGGGATCGATGGCGCGAACGTTCAGAGGTAATCATACCATCTACCAGAGCTGCGACAACACACACGAGCTGGGAACAGCTTTCATAGTGATGGGCGATATGCAACGCGCGTGATCGGGTGGAGCCCGATCAAATGAAAGAATGTGCAAGTTGAAGATCAAATGCCAGATATTCAACTTCAGCATAATCAACGTCCATAGCCCACACTCCGGAAGCACTGATGATGATATAAACGCATTCTACGCGCAGCTGGAACGTGAGTAGAAGCTGCTCGCCACGACGTCAAAATCATCATAGGAGATTTGAACGCCTAGCTGGCCACGAGGAGGAGTTTTTGACCGACTATTGGGAAGTTCAGCGCACACCGGCTGACGAACGAAAATGGCCTACGACTAATTGACTTCGCTGCCTTCAAGAATATGGCATTCAGCACCTACTTCCAACACAGCCCCTCCATCGGTACACCTGAGATCACCACTGCAGACAGAATCACAAATCGACCATACTGATTGATTGATGACGACACTTCTCCGACATTATCGACGTCAGGACATATCGGCGCGAACATCGACTCTGACCACCACTATCTGGTGATGGTTAACTGCGCCCAAAACTATCCGTCATCAACAATGCTCGGACACGACGCCGCGGTACGACCCAGAGCGACTGAAGCAACCTGATGTCGTACCACATACGCGGGCTCGATGGGCCCCTCTTGAGGACTGCTGGAAATAGTCAAAGAAACCATTAATGACGCAGCGGAGAACAATCGGGTATGGGACGAAGTCGACGGAACGATTGGTTCGACGAAGAGTACACAGATTCTGAAGGAGAAGGACGCAGCGTGGGCGGCGTGGCGCAGCAAGGACCAGCAGAACGTGGAACGCCATAGCGGAAGCGGAGAGCAGACCAGCATTTTCAGGAGAAGAAACGCCGCCTGAAGAAGCGGATGAGAGGAGATGTAACAGCTGTGCCTTCTCAAGAAACACGCAAGTTCTATCAGAAGCTCAATGCATCCCGAAAAGGCTTCGTGCCACGAGCCGATTGTGCAGGGAGAGATGAGAGCATCTTGACGGACGAACGTGTGGTGGTCGAAAGGGAAGCAGAGCTACGAGGAACATTTGAATGGCGATGAGAGTACAGGAGTGAGTCAAGGCAGCGGAGAAGATGACTACGTCAGTCTGAGGACGATGGAAGCCAACACCCCCACCTTGAGGGAAGTTAAGGGATCCATCCAACAGCTAAAGACCGAAAAGAAGCTGGTAAGGATGGTATCGGAGCTAAGCTGATCAAGATGGGCCCGGAAGAGCTAGCCACTTGCCTCGATAGTCAGAATCTGGAAACTGAACAGCTACCGGAGGAGTAGAGGTGAGGAGGTTTGAGAGGTTTCTTTTGAGAGAGGATGCTTTTGGTTAACTGACCTAGAAGGGTTATTCACGAGCTTGCACTAAGACCAAATATTCGAGCGAAATATCACTTGTAGGTATATCGCATAAGGTAATTAGAAATCTCTTGAAAACCTGGCCAATAACACTGTAGCTACGTTGAACTCTATATTGACCTGTTTAGGAAGAGAGTAGCCGGTCAAAAACTGCATGAACTGCAAAGGTGTTATTGATTTTAAGCGTGTACTGTGACAGAATATACTTACACGTAACCAGCTAGGATGTTGAGTAGTGCTCTTTCCGGCCCCGACGGCCCATAATGCATCAGCTCCCAGAGTTGAACGATCCATTCAAACCGTGGAGAATTTCTTTGCTCTCTGTAAAAAAGAAACAAAACAAAGAAGAAATAATTGGAACAGGTTACGAGAGTGAATCAAAGTCAAGTTCAACATTCAGAAAAAAGAAACAAATTGCTGACCAATTATTGTGCCGCATCCGTCAGACGTTGAAGCATTTACGTTGGAGAAGGTGTAAATTCAATGCAAAAATCGATGCAGACGTCAGAGCTTTGCAGTAGGGTAGTTCAAATTAGGGTAAACCGTAGAAACTCTTCTTTAATACTTATTATGAAATTTGTGACGTTTAAGGAAAGAAATATAAAAATGTTTCAATATATAAATATTACGAACATCAATTAATGAACTACCCTATTCTACGCTCGGCAGCAACATCTACGATAGTTCCCTGTATGTGCCGCAATGTTCGATTTTCTTCCCGTGCGTCTTGATCGTTCAATTCTAACCACTCGAAAACCTCCCCTGAAGGCACTTATTGGTAATCACCGAGCACCATAAGCGATCGACCGTGTGTTTTTAACATGCGGCATGGAGCACCATCATCAACCAAACTCGATTTGATGTAACCCGTCAAGTACGACAACATTGCTCGTACTTATCGCTAGAACGAGGCAGGTTGAGCACATTGAACGATGGATTGGGATAAATGTTATTTTTTTTTTTCTAGAACTTTGTTTGGTTAATGAATTTTTCCCTAAGATAATTAAAAATCTGCGAGTTTAGATTACTGAGAAACTTCCTCC